>NC_068430.1:1601317-1601846 GCF_023373465.1 Oncorhynchus keta
TACAGGAGTTGTAGCGATGAGACAAGATAGTAATTACTAACAATTGGATACCACGAAATTAGGGAGAAAAGGGGGTAAAAAAAATAATTTAAAGAATGGTGCCAGCTTTAACAGATCAACTGTGCGTTAGATATTTGCCGTGGCTTTAATGCCAGTTGAAAATGGAGCACGACACTGCAGCCCTGATTTGCTTAAAACTAGTGTAGCAAGGCATCATGGATCATCAGTTATCAGTCCTTGACTCTGTCATTTCTCCCCCCAGCGTTCTTTAACTTTATAAAGGGACCGTGAATTCATTCTTAGGGCTTTGTGTGTCCAGTGTACTATGAAATGCACTAAATGCTTAAGGATTGAATAGCTATCTGCATCTTCTTTTCACATCTCCTGGCCTCGAGAAGGTCTGCTATTATTCTGCTTCAGAGAGAAGGGACTTGGGGCTAAGGATGACCTATACTGTGGAAGGATTACTTAAGGACTGTTATTTAAAAAAAACGGGTTGTGTAAGAATCTGATATTTTCTATTGCTTGA
>NC_068430.1:1601946-1641946 GCF_023373465.1 Oncorhynchus keta
GGTAGAGGACAGTGTGATGGTCTAAACAGGTAGAGGACAGTGTGATGGTCTAAACAGGTAGAGGACAGTGTGATGGTCTAAACAGGTAGAGGACAGTGTGATGGTCTAAACAGGTAGAGGACAGTGTGATGGTCTAAACAGGTAGAGGACAGTGTGATGGTCTAAACAGGTAGAGGACAGTGTGATGGTCTAGACAGGTAGAGGACAGTGTGATGGTCTAAACAGGTAGAGGACAGTGTGATGGTCTAAGCAGGTAGAGGACAGTGTGATGGTCTAAGCAGGTAGAGGACAGTGTGATGGTCTAGACAGGTAGAGGACAGTGTGATGGTCTAGACAGGTAGAGGACAGTGTGATGGTCTAAACAGGTAGAGGACGGTGTGATGGTCTAGGTAGAGGACAGTGTGATGGTCTAAACAGGTAGAGGACAGTGTGGTGGTCTAAACAGGTAGAGGACAGTGTGATGGTCTAAACAGGTAGAGGACAGTGTGATGGTCTAAGCAGGTAGAGGACAGTGTGATGGTCTAAACAGGTAGAGGACAGTGTGATGGTCTAAACAGGTAGAGGACAGTGTGATGGTCTAAACAGGTAGAGGACAGTGTGATGGTCTAAGCAGGTAGAGGACAGTGTGATGGTCTAAACAGGTAGAGGACAGTGTGATGGTCTAAACAGGTAGAGGACAGTGTGATGGTCTAAACAGGTAGAGGACAGTGTGATGGTCTAAACAGGTAGAGGACAGTGTGATGGTCTAAACAGGTAGAGGACAGTGTGATGGTCTAGACAGGTAGAGGACAGTGTGGTGGTCTAAACAGGTAGAGGACAGTGTGATGGTCTAAACAGGTAGAGGACAGTGTGATGGTCTAAACAGGTAGAGGACAGTGTGATGGTCTAAACAGGTAGAGGACAGTGTGATGGTCTAAACAGGTAGAGGACAGTGTGATGGTCTAAACAGGTAGAGGACAGTGTGATGGTCTAAACAGGTAGAGGACAGTGTGATGGTCTAAACAGGTAGAGGACAGTGTGATGGTCTAAACAGGTAGAGGACAGTGTGATGGTCTAGACAGGTAGAGGACAGTGTGATGGTCTAGACAGGTAGAGGACAGTGTGATGGTCTAAACAGGTAGAGGACAGTGTGATGGTCTAAACAGGTAGAGGACAGTGTGATGGTCTAAGCAGGTAGAGGACAGTGTGATAGTCTAAACAGGTAGAGGACAGTGTGATGGTCTAAACAGGTAGAGGACAGTGTGATGGTCTAAACAGGTAGAGGACAGTGTGATGGTCTAAACAGGTAGAGGACAGTGTGATGGTCTAAACAGGTAGAGGACAGTGTGATGGTCTAAACAGGTAGAGGACAGTGTGATGGTCTAAACAGGTAGAGGACAGTGTGATGGTCTAAACAGGTAGAGGACAGTGTGATGGTCTAAACAGGTAGAGGACAGTGTGATGGTCTAAACAGGTAGAGGACAGTGTGATGGTCTAAACAGGTAGAGGACAGTGTGATGGTCTAAACAGGTAGAGGACAGTGTGATGGTCAGACAGGTAGAGGACAGTGTGATGGTCTAAACAGGTAGAGGACAGTGTGATGGTCTAAGCAGGTAGAGGACAGTGTGATGGTCTAAGCAGGTAGAGGACAGTGTGATGGTCTAGACAGGTAGAGGACAGTGTGATGGTCTAGACAGGTAGAGGACAGTGTGATGGTCTAGACCCAGGTAGAGGACAGTGTGATGGTCTGAACAGGTAGAGGACAGTGTGATGGTCTAGACAGGTAGAGGACAGTGTGATGGTCTAGACAGGTAGAGGACAGTGTGATGGTCTAACAGGTAGAGGACAGTGTGATGGTCTAGACAGGTAGAGGACAGTGTGATGGTCCTAGGTAGAGGACAGTGTGATGGTCTAGACAGGTAGAGGACGGTGTGATGGTCTAGACAGGTAGAGGACAGTGTGATGGTCTAGACAGGTAGAGGACAGTGTGATGAATACAAGCAGGTAGAGGACAGTGTGATGGTCTAAACAGGTAGAGGACAGTGTGATGGTCTAAACAGGTAGAGGACAGTGTGATGGTCTAAACAGGTAGAGGACAGTGTGATGGTCTAAACAGGTAGAGGACAGTGTGATGGGTAGAGGACAGTGTGATGGTCAACAGGTAGAGGACAGTGTGATGGTCTAAACAGGTAGAGGACAGTGTGATGGTCTAAACAGTAGACAGTGTGATGGTCTAAACAGGTAGAGGACAGTGTGATGGTCTAAACAGGTAGAGGACAGTGTGATGGTCTAGACAGGTAGAGGATATGATGGTCTAGACAGGTAGAGGACAGTGTGATGGTCTAGGACAGTGTGATGGTCTAGACAGGTAGAGGACAGTGTGATGGTCTAACAGGTAGAGGACAGTGTGATGGTCTAGACAGGTGAGGACAGTGTGATGGTCTGAGGGTAGAGGACAGTGTGATGGTCTAGACAGGTAGAGGACAGTGTGATGGTCTAAACAGGTAGAGGACAGTGTGATGGTCTAGACAGGTAGAGGACAGTGTGATGGTCTAGACAGGTAGAGGACAGTGTGATGGTCTAGACAGGTAGAGGACAGTGTGATGGTCTAAACAGGTAGAGGACAGTGTGATGGTCTAAACAGGTAGAGGACAGTGTGATGGTCACAAACAGGTAGAGGACAGTGTGATGGTCAAACAGGTAGAGGACAGTGTGATGGTCTAAACAGGTAGAGGACAGTGTGATGGTCTAAACAGGTAGAGGACAGTGTGATGGTCTAAACAGGTAGAGGACAGTGTGATGGTCTAGAACAGTGTGAGAGGAGAGGACAGTGTGATGAGAAGGTAGAGGACAGTGTGATGGTCTAAACAGGTAGAGGACAGTGTGATGGTCTAAGAGGACAGTGTGATGGACTAAGGAGAGGACGGTGTGATGGTCTAGACAGGTAGAGGACAGTGTGATGGTAGAGGACAGTGTGATGGTCTAAACAGGTAGAGGACAGTGTGATGGTCTAAACAGGTAGAGGACAGTGTGATGGTCTAAACAGGTAGAGGACAGTGTGATGGTCTAAACAGGTAGAGGACAGTGTGATGGTCTAAACAGGTAGAGGGACAGTGTGATGGTCTAAACAGGTAGAGGACAGTGTGATGGTCTAGACAGGTAGAGGACAGTGTGATGGTCTAAACAGGTAGAGGACAGGTAGAGGAGAGGACAGTGTGATGGTCTAGACAGGTAGAGGACAGTGTGATGGTCTAAACAGGTAGAGGACAGTGTGATGGTCTAAACAGGTAGAGGACAGTGTGATGGTCTAAACAGGTAGAGGACAGTGTGATGGTCTAAACAGGTAGAGGACAGTGTGATGGTCTAAACAGGTAGGGACAGTGTGATGGTCTAAACAGGTAGAGGACAGTGTGATGGTCTAAACAGGTAGAGGACAGTGTGATGGTCTAAACAGGTAGAGGACAGTGTGATGGTCTAAACAGGTAGAGGACAGTGTGATGGTCTAAACAGGTAGAGGACAGTGTGATGGTCTAAACAGGTAGAGGACAGGTGAGAAGGAGAGGACAGTGTGATGGTCTAAACAGGTAGAGGACAGTGTGATGGTCTAAACAGGTAGAGGACAGTGTGATGGGTCTAAACAGGTAGAGGACAGTGTGATGGTCTAAACAGGTAGAGGACAGTGTGATGGTCTAAACAGGTAGAGGACAGTGTGATGGTCTAAACAGGTAGAGGACAGTGTGATGGTCTAAACAGGTAGAGGACAGTGTGATGGTCTAAACAGGTAGAGGACAGTGTGATGGTCTAAACAGGTAGAGGACAGTGTGATGGTCTAAACAGGTAGAGGACAGTGTGATGGTCTAAACAGGTAGAGGACAGTGTGATGGTCTAAACAGGTAGAGGACAGTGTGATGGTCTAAACAGGTAGAGGACAGTGTGATGGTCTAAACAGGTAGAGGACAGTGTGATGGTCTAACAGGTCAGGTAAAAACAGGTAGAGGACAGTGTGATGGTCTAAACAGGTAGAGGACAGTGTGATGGTCTAAACAGGTAGAAGGACAGTGTGATGGTCTAAACAGGTAGAGGACAGTGTGATGGTCTAAACAGGTAGAGGACAGTGTGATGGTCTAAACAGGTAGAGGACAGTGTGATGGTCTAAACAGGTAGAGGACAGTGTGATGGTCTAAACAGGTAGAGGACAGTGTGATGGTCTAAACAGGTAGAGGACAGTGTGATGGTCTAAACAGGTAGAGGACAGTGTGATGAGGGACAGTCTAAACAGGTAGAGGACAGTGTGATGGTCTAAACAGGTAGAGGACAGTGTGATGGTCTAAACAGGTAGAGGACAGTGTGATGGTCTAAACAGGTAGAGGACAGTGTGATGGTCTAAACAGGTAGAGGACAGTGTGATGGTCTAAACAGGTAGAGGACAGTGTGATGGTCTAAACAGGTAGAGGACAGTGTGATGGTCTAAACAGGTAGAGGACAGTGTGATGGTCTAAACAGGTAGAGGACAGTGTGATGGTCTAAACAGGTAGAGGACAGTGTGATGGTCTAAACAGGTAGAGGACAGTGTGATGGTCTAAACAGGTAGAGGACAGTGTGATGGTCTAAACAGGTAGAGGACAGTGTGATGGTCTAAACAGGTAGAGGACAGTGTGATGGTCTAAACAGGTAGAGGACAGTGTGATGGTCTAAACAGGTAGAGGACAGTGTGATGGTCTAAACAGGTAGAGGACAGTGTGATGGTCTAACAGGTAGAGGACAGTGTGATGGTCTAAACAGGTAGAGGACAGTGTGATGGTCTAAACAGGTAGAGGACAGTGTGATGGTCTAAACAGGTAGAGGACAGTGTGATGGTCTAAACAGGTAGAGGACAGTGTGATGGTCTAGAGGACAGGTAGAGGACAGTGTGATGGTCTAAACAGGTGATGGTCTAAACAGGTAGAGGACAGTGTGATGGTCTATGGTCTAAACAGGTAGAGGACAGTATGATGGTGATAGAGGACAGTGTGATAGTCTAAACAGGTAGAGGACGGTGTGATGGTCTAGAGGACAGGTGATGGTCTAGGTAGAGACAGTGTGATGGTCTAAACAGGTAGAGGACAGTGTGATGGTCTAAACAGGTAGAGGACAGTGTGATGGTCTAAACAGGTAGAGGACAGTGTGATGGTCTAGACAGGTAGAGGACAGTGTGATGGTCTAAACAGGTAGAGGACAGTGTGATGGTCTAAGCAGGTAGAGGACAGTGTGATGGTCAAACAGGTAGAGGACAGTGTGATGGTCTAAACAGGTAGAGGACAGTGTGATGGTCTAAACAGGTAGAGGACAGTGTGATGGATGGTCTAAACAGGTAGAGGACAGTGTGATGGTCTAAGCAGGTAGAGGACAGTGTGATGGTCAAACAGGTGAGGACAGTGTGATGGTCTAAGCAGGTAGAGGACAGTGTGATGGTCTAAGCAGGTAGAGGACAGTGTGATGGTCTAACAGGTAGAGGACAGTGTGATGGTCTAAACAGGTAGAGGACAGTGTGATGGTCTAAACAGGTAGAGGACAGTGTGATGGTCTAAACAGGTAGAGGACAGTGTGATAGAGGACAGTGTGATGGTCTAAACAGGTAGGACAGTGTGATGGTCTAGGGTGAGAGGAGGACAGTGTGATGGTCTAAACAGGTAGAGGACAGTGTGATGGTCTAAACAGGTAGAGGACAGTGTGATGGTCTAAACAGGTAGAGGACAGTGTGATGGTCTAAACAGGTAGAGGACAGTGTGATGGTCTAAACAGGTAGAGGACAGTGTGATGGTCTAAACAGGTAGAGGACAGTGTGATGGTCTAAACAGGTAGAGGACAGTGTGATGGTCTAAACAGGTAGAGGACAGTGTGATGGTCTAAACAGGTAGAGGACAGTGTGATGGTCTAAACAGGTAGAGGACAGTGTGATGGTCTAAACAGGTAGAGGACAGTGTGATGGTCTAAACAGGTAGAGGACAGTGTGATGGTCTAAACAGGTAGAGGACAGTGTGATGGTCTAAACAGGTAGAGGACAGTGTGATGGTCTAAACAGGTAGAGGACAGTGTGATGGTCTAAACAGGTAGAGGACAGTGTGATGGTCTAAACAGGTAGAGGACAGTGTGATGGTCTAAACAGGTAGAGGACAGTGTGATGGTCTAAACAGGTAGAGGACAGTGTGATGGTCTAAACAGGTAGAGGACAGTGTGATGGTCTAAACAGGTAGAGGACAGTGTGATGGTCTAAACAGGTAGAGGACAGTGTGATGGTCTAAACAGGTAGAGGACAGTGTGATGGTGGTAGAGGACAGTGTGATGGTCTAACAGGTAGAGGACAGTGTGATGGTCTAAACAGGTAGAGGACAGTGTGATGTTCTAAACAGGTAGAGGACAGTATGATGGTCTAAACAGGTAGAGGACAGTGTGATGGTCTAAACAGGTAGAGGACAGTGTGATGGTCTAAACAGGTAGAGGACAGTGTGAACAGGTAGAGGACAGTGTGATGGTCTAAACAGGTAGAGGACAGTGTGATGGTCTAAACAGGTAGAGGACAGTGTGATGGTCTAAACAGGTAGAGGACAGTGTGATGGTCTAAACAGGTAGAGGACAGTGTGATGGTCTAAACAGGTAGTGTGATGGTCTAAACAGGAGAGTGTGATGGTCTAAACAGGTAGAGGACAGTGTGATGGTCTAAACAGGTAGAGGACAGTGTGATGGTCAAACAGGTAGAGGACAGTGTGATGGTCTAAACAGGTAGGGACAGTGTGATGGTCTAAACAGGTAGAGGACAGTGTGATGTGTGAGGACAGTGGATGGTCTGGCTGAGCAGGTAGAGGACAGTGTGATGTTCTAAACAGGTAGAGGACAGTGTGATGGTCTAAACAGGTAGAGGACAGTGTGATGGTCTAAACAGGTAGAGGACAGTGTGATGGTCTAAACAGGTAGAGGACAGTGTGATGGTCTAAACAGGTAGAGGACAGTGTGATGGTCTAAGCAGGTAGAGGACAGTGTGATGGTCTAAACAGGTAGAGGACAGTGTGATGGTCTATGTAGATGTGATGGTCTAAACAGGTAGAGGACAGTGTGATGGTCTAAACAGGTAGAGGACAGTGTGATGGTCTAAACAGGTAGAGGACAGTGTGATGGTCTAAACAGGTAGAGGACAGTGTGATGGTCTAAACAGGTAGAGGACAGTGTGATGGTCTAAACAGGTAGAGGACAGTGTGATGGTCTAAACTAGAGGACAGTGTGATGGTCTAAACAGGTAGGAGGACAGTGTGATGGTCTAAACAGGTAGAGGACAGTGTGATGGTCTAGACAGGTAGAGGACAGTGTGATGGTCTAAACAGGTAGAGGACAGTGTGATGGTCTAAACAGGTAGAGGACAGTGTGATGGTCTAAACAGGTAGAGGACAGTGTGATGGTCTAAACAGGTAGAGGACAGTGTGATGGTCTAAACAGGTAGAGGACAGTGTGATGGTCTAAACAGGTAGAGGACAGTGTGATGGTCTAAACAGGTAGAGGACAGTGTGATGGTCTAAACAGGTAGAGGACAGTGTGATGGTCAATGTGAAACAGGTAGAGGACAGTGTGATGGTCTAAACAGGTAGAGGACAGTGTGATGGTCTAAACAGGTAGAGGACAGTGTGATGGTCTAAACAGGTAGAGGATGGTCTAAACAGGTAGAGGACAGTGTGATGGTCTAAACAGGTAGAGGACAGTGTGATGGTCTAAACAGGTAGAGGACAGTGTGATGGTCTAAACAGGTAGAGGACAGTGTGATGGTCTAAACAGGTAGAGGACAGTGATGGTCTAGGTAGAGGACAGTGTGATGGTCTAAACAGGTAGAGGACAGTGTGATGGTCTAAACAGGTAGAGGACAGTGTGATGGTCTAAACAGGTAGAGGACAGTGTGATGGTCTAAACAGGTAGAGGACAGTGTGATGGTCTAAACAGGTAGAGGACAGTGTGATGGTCTAAACAGGTAGAGGACAGTGTGATGGTCTAAACAGGTAGAGGACAGTGTGATGGTCTAAACAGGTAGAGGACAGTGTGATGGTCTAAACAGGTAGAGGACAGTGTGATGGTCTAAACAGGTAGAGGACAGTGTGATGGTCTAAACAGGTAGAGGACAGTGTGATGGTCTAAACAGGTAGAGGACAGTGTGATGGTCTAAACAGGTAGAGGACAGTGTGATGGTCTAAACAGGTAGAGGACAGTGTGATGGTCTAAACAGGTAGAGGACAGTGTGATGGTCTACAGGTAGAGGACAGTGTGATGGTCTAAACAGGTAGAGGACAGTGTGATGGTCTAAACAGGTAGAGGACAGTGTGATGGTCTAAACAGGTAGAGGACAGTGTGATGGTCTAAACAGGTAGAGGACAGTGTGATGGTCTAAACAGGTAGAGGACAGTGTGATGGTCTAAACAGGTAGAGGACAGTGATGATGGTGTGATGGTCTAAACAGGTAGAGGACAGTGTGATGGTCTAAACAGGTAGAGGACAGTGTGATGGTCTAAAGGTAGAGGACAGGTAGAGGACAGTGTGATGGTCTAAACAGGTAGAGGACAGTGGATGGTCTAAACAGGTAGAGGACATGGTGTATGTGATGGTCTAAACAGGTAGAGGACAGTGTGATGGTCTAAACAGGTAGAGGACAGTGTGATGGTCAGGTAGAGGACAGTGTGATGGTCTAAACAGGTAGAGGACAGTGTGATGGTCTAAGCAGGTAGAGGACAGTGTGATGGTCTGAAACAGGTAGAGGACAGTGTGATGGTCTAAACAGGTAGAGGACAGTGTGATGGTCTAAACAGGTAGAGGACAGTGTGATGGTCTAAACAGGTAGAGGACAGTGTGATGGTCTAAACAGGTAGAGGACAGTGTGATGGTGGTCTAAACAGGTAGAGGACAGTGTGATGGTCTAAACAGGTAGAGGACAGTGTGATGGTCTAAACAGGTAGAGGACAGTGTGATGGTCTAAACAGGTAGAGGACAGTGTGATGGTCTAAACAGGTAGAGGACAGTGTGATGGTCTAAACAGGTAGAGGACAGTGTGATGGTCTAAACAGGTAGAGGACAGTGTGATGGTCTAACAGGTAGAGGACAGTGTGATGGTCTAAACAGGTAGAGGACAGTGTGATGGTCTAAACAGGTAGAGGACAGTGTGATGGTCTAAACAGGTGTGATGAGGTAGAGGACAGTGTGATGGTCTAAACAGGTAGAGGACAGTGTGATGGTCTAAACAGGTAGAGGACAGTGTGATGGTCTGAGCAGGTAGAGGACAGTGTGATGGTCTAAGCAGGTAGAGGACAGTGTGATGGTCTAGACAGGTAGAGGACAGTGTGGTGGTCTAAACAGGTAGAGGACAGTGTGATGGTCTAAACAGGTAGAGGACAGTGTGATGGTCTAAACAGGTAGAGGACAATGTGATGGTCTAGACAGGTAGAGGACAGTGTGATGGTCTAGACAGGTAGAGGACAGTGTGATGGTCTAGACAGGTAGAGGACAGTGTGATGGTCTAAACAGGTAGAGGACAGTATGATGGTCTAAGCAGGTAGAGGGTCATCAAAGCTTTGATTAGATTGATGTCATTCTAAGTTATAAAAAAAACATGCCTCACAGAAAATGTTGTTCTTAAATGTTGTGTCATTGTAAGGGCTTGATTTAATCCGGATGTTCAGCGCTATAGATTTCTTCAAGGATGTTGCCAGGACCAACTGAGAACCAGACAAAACCTGGGGACCATGAGACCAGGTCTTGACCAAAATCTAGACAAAACCTCCAGGGGACTATGACAACGTGACCAACCGAGAACTAGACAAAACCTCCAGGTGACAACGTTGACCAACTGAGAAATAGCCAAAACCTCCAGGGGACATGAGACTCTTGAGACAAAACCTCCAGGGGACCATGACAACGTTCCTGACCAACCGAGAACTAGACAAAACCTCCAGGGGACCATGACAACGTTCCTGACCAACCGAGAACTAGACAAAACCTCCAGGGGACCATGACAACGGTCCTGACCAAACGAAAACTAGACAAAACCTCCAGGGGACCATGAGACCAGGTCTTGACCAATCGACATCTAGACAAAACCTCCAGGGGACTATGACAATGTTCCTGACCAACCGAGAACTAGACAAAACCTCCAGGGGACCATGACAACGTTCCTGACCAACCGAGAACTAGACAAAACCTCCAGGGGACCATGACGACGTTCCTGACCAACCGAGAACTAGACAAAACCTCCAGGGGACCATGACGACGTTCCTGACCAACCGAGAACTAGACAAAACCTCCAGGGGACCATGACAACGGTCCTAACCACTTTAGACAACCATTTTTGGTTGCAGTTACGTCCCTTTGGGACCATCACGCAACATCCTAATGACTGGTAACGTTACAATTAAAAAGGTCCTGACATGGTCTCCAGGGGACCATGACAACGTTCCTGACCAACCGAAAACTAGACTAAACCTCCAGGGGACCATGACAACGGTCCTGCTAACATACAGAGAACCTAACAAAGGTCTCCCAGAGAACGTCGTGAAACGCGTCCTTGCGGTCATCGAATGCCCCACAGATAACGTCCTATCAGAACCGAATAGGAACCTTTTTAAAAATATTCCGTAACGGATATCATACCCAACTATAACATTATACTGCAACCTGTACTGAACGTCCTCTTGTAGTCCTGAGTTTAACGTCAAGCTTTAATGTTTCTAGAATGTTCTAACATTTTTTCAATTTTCGCCTAAAAGGACATACCCAAATCTAACTGTCTGTAGCTCAGGACCTGAAGCAAGGATATGCATATTCTTGGTACCATTTGAAAGGAGAATATAACACATTAGATCTGCTAAAAGATAATACAAAGAAAAATAAAAGTGTTTTTGTATTTTTTTGTACCATCAAGCAAAAGGCCATAATGTATTATTCCAGCCCAGGTAAAAATGTATATTTTGGCCACTAGGTGGCAGCAGTGTATGTGCAAAGGTTTAGACTGATCCAATGAACCATTGCATTTATGTTAATATTTTGGTATCAAGACTGCCCAAATGTGCCTAATTAGTTTATTAATATCGTTTCATGTTCAAAACTGTGCTCTCTCCTCAGACAATAGCATGGTATTCGTTCAATGTAATAGCTACTGTAAATTGGACAGTGCAGTTAGATTAACAAGAATTTAAGCCTTCTGCCAAATTCAGATATGTCTACGTCCTGGGAAATGTTCTTGTTACTTACAACCTCATGCTAATCGCATTAGCCTACGTTAGCTCAACCTCATGCTAGTCGCATTAGCCTACGTTAGCTCAACCTCATGCTAATCGCATTAGCCTACGTTATCTCAATTTCCCAAGGGGAACCCACGGGAAGAAGTGGAGAAGAAGTTTAAATGAACACACAGACCACTATAGATTAACACACAGACCACCATAGATTAACACACAGACCACTATAGATTAACACACAGACCACTATAGATTAACACACAGACCACTATAGATTAACACACAGACCACTATAGATTAACACACAGACCACTATAGATTAACACACAGACCAGTATAGATTAACACACAGACCACTAAAGATTAACACACAGACCGCCATAGATTAACACACAGACCACTATAGATTAACACACAGACCACTATAGATTAACACACAGACCACTATAGATTAACACACAGACCACTATAGATTAACACACAGACCACTATAGATTAACACACAGACCACTATAGATTAACACACAGACCACTATAGATTAACACACAGACCACTATAGATTAACACACAGACCACTATAGATTAACACACAGACCACTATAGATTAACACACAGACCAGTATAGATTAACACACAGACCACCATAGATTAACACACAGACCACCATAGATTAACACACAGACCAGTATAGATTAACACACAGACCACCATAGATTAACATACAGACCAGTATAGATTAACACACAGACCAGTATAGATTAACACACAGACCACTATAGATTAACACACAGACCACCATAGATTAACATACAGACCAGTATAGATTAACACACAGACCACCATAGATTAACACACAGACCACCATAGTTTAACACACAGACCACCATAGATTAACACACAGACCACCATAGATTAACATACAGACCAGCATAGATTAACACACAGACCACCATAGATTAACACACAGACCACCATAGATTAACACACAGACCACCATAGATTAACACACAGACCACTATAGATTAACACACAGACCACCATAGATTAACACACAGACCACCATAGATTAACACACAGACCACTATAGATTAACACACAGACCACCATAGATTAACACACAGACCACTATAGATTAACACACAGACCACCATAGATTAACACACAGACCACCATAGTTTAACACACAGACCACCATAGATTAACACACAGACCACTATAGATTAACACACAGACCACCATAGATTAACACACAGACCACCATAGATTAACACACAGACCACTATAGATTAACACACAGACCACTATAGATTAACACACAGACCAACATAGATTAACACACAGACCACTATAGATTAACACACAGACCACCATAGATTAACACACAGACCACTATATATTAACACACAGACCACTATAGATTAACACACAGACCAACATAGATTAACACACAGACCACCATAGATTAACACACAGACCACTATAGATTAACACACAGACCACCGTAGATTAACACACAGACCACTATAGATTAACACACAGACCAACATAGATTAACACACAGACCACCATAGATTAACACACAGACCACTATAGATTAACACACAGACCACCGTAGATTAACACACAGACCACTATAGATTAACACACAGACCACCATAGATTAACATACAGACCAGTATAGATTAACACACAGACCACCATAGATTAACATACAGACCAGTATAGATTAACACACAGACCAGTATAGATTAACACACAGACCACCATAGATTAACATACAGACCAGTATAGATTAACACACAGACCACCATAGATTAACACACATACCACCATAGTTTAACACACAGACCACCATAGATTAACACACAGACCACCATAGATTAACATACAGACCAGCATAGATTAACACACAGACCACCATAGATTAACACACAGACCACCATAGATTAACACACAGACCACCATAGATTAACACACAGACCACTATAGATTAACACACAGACCACCATAGATTAACACACAGACCACCATAGATTAACACACAGACCACTATAGATTAACACACAGACCACCATAGATTAACACACAGACCACTATAGATTAACACACAGACCACCATAGATTAACACACAGACCACCATAGTTTAACACACAGACCACTATAGATTAACACACAGACCACTATAGATTAACACACAGACCACTATAGATTAACACACAGACCA
Source organism: Oncorhynchus keta (assembly GCF_023373465.1). Classification (NCBI taxonomy): domain Eukaryota; kingdom Metazoa; phylum Chordata; class Actinopteri; order Salmoniformes; family Salmonidae; genus Oncorhynchus; species Oncorhynchus keta. The sequence continues at coordinate 1,615,392 of NC_068430.1, forward strand.
GTATAGATTAACACACAGACCACCATAGATTAACACACAGACCACCATAGATTAACACACAGACCAGTATAGATTAACACACAGACCACCATAGATTAACATACAGACCAGTATAGATTAACACACAGACCAGCATAGATTAACACACAGACCACCATAGATTAACACACAGACCACTATAGATTAACACACAGACCACCGTAGATTAACACACAGACCACTATAGATTAACACACAGACCAACATAGATTAACACACAGACCACCATAGATTAACACACAGACCACTATAGATTAACACACAGACCACCGTAGATTAACACACAGACCACTATAGATTAACACACAGACCACCATAGATTAACATACAGACCAGTATAGATTAACACACAGACCACCATAGATTAACATACAGACCAGTATAGATTAACACACAGACCAGTATAGATTAACACACAGACCACCATAGATTAACATACAGACCAGTATAGATTAACACACAGACCACCATAGATTAACACACATACCACCATAGTTTAACACACAGACCACCATAGATTAACACACAGACCACCATAGATTAACATACAGACCAGCATAGATTAACACACAGACCACCATAGATTAACACACAGACCACCATAGATTAACATACAGACCAGTATAGATTAACACACAGACCAGTATAGATTAACACACAGACCACTATAGATTAACACACAGACCACCATAGATTAACATACAGACCAGTATAGATTAACACACAGACCACCATAGATTAACATACAGACCAGTATAGATTAACACACAGACCAGTATAGATTAACACACAGACCACCATAGATTAACATACAGACCACCATAGATTAACATACAGACCAGTATAGATTAACACACAGACCACCATAGATTAACATACAGACCAGTATAGATTAACACACAGACCACCATAGATTAACATACAGACCAGTATAGATTAACACACAGACCAGTATAGATTAACACACAGACCACCATAGATTAACATACAGACCAGTATAGATTAACACACAGACCACCATAGATTAACACACAGACCACCATAGTTTAACACACATACCACCATAGATTAACACACAGACCACCATAGATTAACATACAGACCAGCATAGATTAACACACAGACCACCATAGATTAACACACAGACCACCATAGATTAACACACAGACCACCATAGATTAACACACAGACCACTATAGATTAACACACAGACCACCATAGATTAACACACAGACCACCATAGATTAACACACAGACCACTATATATTAACACACAGACCACCATAGATTAACACACAGACCACTATAGATTAACACACAGACCACCATAGATTAACACACAGACCACCATAGTTTAACACACAGACCACCATAGATTAACACACAGACCACTATAGATTAACACACAGACCACCATAGATTAACACACAGACCACCATAGATTAACACACAGACCACTATAGATTAACACACAGACCACTATAGATTAACACACAGACCAACATAGATTAACACACAGACCACTATAGATTAACACACAGACCACCATAGATTAACACACAGACCACTATAGATTAACACACAGACCACAATAGATTAACACACAGACCACCACAGATTAACACACAGACCACCATAGATTAACACACAGACCACTATAGATTAACACACAGACCACCATAGATTAACACACAGACCACTATAGATTAACACACAGACCACCGACCACACAGACCACTATAGATTAACACACAGACCACCATAGATTAACATACAGACCAGTATAGATTAACACACAGACCACCATAGATTAACATACAGACCAGTATAGATTAACACACAGACCACCATAGATTAACATACAGACCAGTATAGATTAACACACAGACCAGTATAGATTAACACACAGACCACCATAGATTAACATACAGACCAGTATAGATTAACACACAGACCACCATAGATTAACACACAGACCACTATAGATTAACACACAGACCACCATAGATTAACACACAGACCACCATAGATTAACACACAGACCACCATAGATTAACACACAGACCACTATAGATTAACACACAGACCACCATAGATTAACACACAGACCACCATAGATTAACACACAGACCACTATAGATTAACACACAGACCACTATAGATTAACACACAGACCACTATAGATTAACACACAGACCACCATAGATTAACACACAGACCACCATAGATTAACACACAGACCACTATAGATTAACACACAGACCACCATAGATTAACACACAGACCACTATAGATTAACACACAGACCACCATAGATTAACACACAGACCACCATAGATTAACACACAGACCACCATAGATTAACACACAGACCACTATAGATTAACACACAGACCACCATAGATTAACACACAGACCACCATAGATTAACACACAGACCACTATAGATTAACACACAGACCACTATAGATTAACACACAGACCAACATAGATTAACACACAGACCACTATAGATTAACACACAGACCACCATAGATTAACACACAGACCACTATAGATTAACACACAGACCACAATAGATTAACACACAGACCACCACAGATTAACACACAGACCACCATAGATTAACACACAGACCACTATAGATTAACACACAGACCACCATAGATTAACACACAGACCACTATAGATTAACACACAGACCACCGTAGATTAACACACAGACCACTATAGATTAACACACAGACCACCATAGATTAACATACAGACCAGTATAGATTAACACACAGACCACCATAGATTAACATACAGACCAGTATAGATTAACACACAGACCACCATAGATTAACATACAGACCAGTATAGATTAACACACAGACCAGTATAGATTAACACACAGACCACCATAGATTAACATACAGACCAGTATAGATTAACACACAGACCACCATAGATTAACACACAGACCACTATAGATTAACACACAGACCACCATAGATTAACACACAGACCACCATAGTTTAACACACAGACCACCATAGATTAACACACAGACCACTATAGATTAACACACAGACCACCATAGATTAACACACAGACCACCATAGATTAACACACAGACCACTATAGATTAACACACAGACCACCATAGATTAACACACAGACCACTATAGATTAACACACAGACCACCATAGATTAACACACAGACCACCATAGATTAACACACAGACCACCATAGATTAACACACAGACCACTATAGATTAACACACAGACCACCATAGATTAACACACAGACCACTATAGATTAACACACAGACCACTATAGATTAACACACAGACCAACATAGATTAACACACAGACCACTATAGATTAACACACAGACCACCATAGATTAACACACAGACCACTATAGATTAACACACAGACCACCATAGATTAACACACAGACCACTATAGATTAACACACAGACCACCGTAGATTAACACACAGACCACTATAGATTAACACACAGACCACCATAGATTAACACACAGACCACCATAGATTAACACACAGACCACTATAGATTAACACACAGACCAGCATAGATTAACACACAGACCAGCATAGATTAACACACAGACCAACATAGATTAACACACAGACCACTATAGATTAACACACAGACCACTATAGATTAACACACAGACCAGCATAGATTAACACACAGACCAGCATAGATTAACACACAGACCACTATAGATTAACACACAGACCAGCATAGATTAACACACAGACCAACATAGATTAACACACAGACCACTATAGATTAACACACAGACCACCATAGATTAACACACAGACCACTATAGATTAACACACAGACCAGCATAGATTAACACACAGACCAGCATAGATTAACACACAGACCACCATAGATTAACACACAGACCACCAATGTCTTGATTTATGAGGCCTATGTTAGCTCTCCAAACACCCCATCAATCCCAGATGATCCTATTGGACATGGAAATGCTCAGAAATGGAAATTGTGCACAATTGTGTCAGTGGAGGCTCCTCAGAGGAGACACGGGAGGACCATCCTCCTCAGTGAATTTCATAAAAATACAAATATTGAAAAAATGAAAAAAGTGATCATTTTTAGATAAAATTACACAAAATGTATTCACGTCACCTAAATTAATTGATTAAAATACTGTTTTTCTGTAGCCTCAACAGCACTCTGTGAGGTAGCACCATGCTGTAGCCTCAACAGCATTCTGTGAGGTAGCACCATGCTGTAGCCTCAACAGCATTCTGTGAGGTAGCACCATGCTGTAGATGGAGGACAGCTGGCTTCCATCCTCCTCTGAGTACATTGACTTCAATACAAAACCTAGGAGGCTCTTGGTTCTCACCCCTCCTCCATAGACTTACACAGTAATTATGACAACTTCCCGGAGGACTTCCTCCAACCTATCAAAGCTCTTGCAGTACGAACTGACATGTTGTCCAACCAATAAAATGATCAGAGAATTAATCTAAAACAAACATACAGTCAATAATACAGTATAAACAAGTCTATATACGATGTGAGCAAATGAGGTGAGATAAGGGAGGTAAAGGCAAAAAAAGGCCATGGTGGCAAAGTAAATACAATATAGCAAGTAAAACACTGGAATGGTAGATTTGCAGTGGAAGAATGTGCAAAGTAGAAATAAAAATAATGGGGTGCAAAGGAGCAAAATAAATGAATTAATTAAATACAGTTGGGAAAGAGGTAGTTGTTTGGGCTAAATTATAGGTGGGCTATGTACAGGTGCAGTAATCTGTGAGCTGCTCTGACAGTTGGTGCTTAAAGCTAGTGAGGGAGATAAGTGTTTCCAGTTTCAGAGATTTTTGTAGTTCGTTCCAGTCATTGGCAGCAGAGAACTGGAAGGAGAGGCGGCCAAAGAAAGAATTGGTTTTGGGGGTGACGAGAGAGATATACATGCTGGAGCGCGTGCTACAGGTGGGAGATGCTATGGTGACCAGCGAGCTGAGATAAGGGGGGACTTTACCTAGCAGGGTCTTGTAGATGACATGGAGCCAGTGGGTTTGGCGACGAGTATGAAGCGAGGGCCAGCCAACGAGAGCGTACAGGTCGCAATGGTGGGTAGTATATGGGGCTTTGGTGACAAAACGGATTGCACTGTGATAGACTGCATCCAATTTGCTGAGTAGAGTGTTGGAGGCTATTTTGTAAATGACATCGCCAAAGTCGAGGATTGGTAGGATGGTCAGTTTTACAAGGGTATGTTTGGCAGCATGAGTGAAGGATGCTTTGTTGCGAAATAGGAAGCCAATTCTAGATTTAACTTTGGATTGGAGATGTTTGATATGGGTCTGGAAGGAGAGTTTAAAGTCTAGATTTAAAGTCTAACCAGACACCTAAGTATTTGTAGTTGTCCACGTATTCCAAGTCAGAGCCGTCCAGTGTAGCAATGCTGGACAGGCGGGTAGGTGCAGGTAGCGATCGGTTGAAGAGCATGCATTTAGTTTTACTTGTATTTAAGAGCAATTGGAGGCCACGGAAGGAGAGTTGTATGGCATTGAAGCTTGCCTGGAGGGTTGTTAACACAGTGTACAAAGAAGGGCCAGAAGTAAACAGAATGGTGTCGTCTGCGTAGAGGTGGATCAGAGACTCACCAGCAGCAAGAGCGACCTCATTGATGTATACAGAGAAGAGAGTCAGTCCAAGAATTGAACCCTGTGGCACACCCATAGAGACTGCCAGAGGTCTGGCAGACAGATAATATAATAATAATAATATATGCAGACCCTCCGATTTGACACACTGAACTCTATCAGAGAAGTAGTTGGTGAACCAGGCGAGGCAATCATTTGAGAAACCAAGGCTGTCGAGTCTGCCGATGAGGATGTGGTGATTGACAGAGTCGAAAGCCTTGGCCAGATCAATGAATACGGCTGCACACTAACCCTAACCCTAATATGTTGGTTATCTTGTTATTAGTCCCACCCTTCAGCTCCATTCAACTCCTCCCATCTCTCTCTCTCCATCCAGTCCCTTCAGCTCCATTCAACTCCTCCCATCTCTCTCTCTCCATCCAGTCCCTTCAGCTCCATTCAACTCCTCCCATCTCTCTCTCTCCATCCAGTCCCTTCAGCTCCATTCAACTCCTCCCATCTCTCTCTCTCCATCCAGTCCCTTCAGCTCCATTCAACTCCTCCCATCTCTCTCTCTCCATCCAGTCCCTTCAGCTCCATTCAACTCCTCCCATCTCTCTCTCTCCATCCAGTCCCTTCAGCTCCATTCAACTCCTCCCATCTCTCTCTCTCCATCCAGTCCCTTCAGCTCCATTCAACCCCTCCCATCTCTCTCTCTCCATCCAGTCCCTTCAGCTCCATTCAACTCCTCCCATCTCTCTCTCTCCATCCAGTCCCTTCAGCTCCATTCAACTCCTCCCATCTATCTCTCAACACCATTCATTTTGGATTTCTATTGGCTATATATTTTAACTGTGCTGTGATTCTTCACAAAAGTACTGAACCTTTCTATTCTCATAGCTTCTACAGATTGTAAATTAAAAATATATTTTTTAGCAAAAATAATTTTTATATTATTGATTGATTGACTACGGCTGTTCAAATCACCCATTATCACCCATTATCTGCAGCGTTAGTTCTAGGTAAATGTTGCAATTCATCAGCCATTCCTGGACCTGTGACCAAAAACGAGCTACATATGGACAATACCAAAATAATACCAAAATAAATGATCTAATGACTCTGCCTCCTCACAGCAGAATCTGCCCCCATATATACATAACATTCTATTGGTTGCAAGAATTGTGTATAGTAAATAGAAAAATGTGAAGTTTTGACTCCGGTGTTGTTTAGCGTATCAATTCATAAACCATGTGCCATGGAATGGGTACATCGAAAATCTCTTCCCAACTATTTTGCAATTTATATGACACAGCGGTCCGTTTTTTGGTCCTTAAATGAAATTGGTATATGTTTTTATTTATTACACTTTTCTTTAACCATTGATGTTCTTTAATACAGGGCCGACATACAAGTTCCTTACTTGTCCCCTTCTACTTGCCTCTTCCAGTTTATGTGGTAACGCTGCAATTAGTTGGTTGTAATTTTGGGTAGAGCCGACATTTCCATATGTCTGTGTTAGCTGCATGTGTGACATAACTCCACCAGTCCTATTTAGGATATAATTCACACCAATTATACCTTTTAAAAAAAATCTTCAAATTTTTTTTTTGGAATTTAACCATAATATTTGTTTGATTATTTGTTCTGTCTTTTCAGGTGAATTACACTGAAATCGCAAACCAACTTTCTAAGGCTTGTTTGAAAAATAATGATATTTTGGAGATGATTTCTTTTTCAAACAACTGAAAGTGAGCAGCTGTAATCTGAATAAAGGGGAAAAGGCCCTTCTTGAACATAGGATGAGACATTCCTACCAATTTACTAGAGAACCAGTTTGGATTTAAGTATAACTTTTGTATGACTGATGCCTTTAGTGAGAGGTCTAATGCTTTAATATTTAATCATTTCTGCCCTCCGAATTCATATCATGTCATATAAATAGGCCCTTTCGTCTGGCTTGCCGTTCCAAATAAAATGGAATATTTATTGTTCATATAATTTAAAAAGCGGGTCACTAGGTGTAGGCAAAAGCATAAGCAAATAGGTCAACTGTGATGTGACTAAAGAGTTAATCAGGGTAAACTGTGATATGACTAAAGAGTTAATCAGGGTAAACTAGGATATGACTAAAGAGTTCATCAGGGTAAACTGTGATATGACTAAAGAGTTAATCAGGGTAAACTAGGATATGACTAAAGAGTTAATCAGGGTAAACTAGGATATGACTAAAGAGTTAATCAGGGTAAACTGGGATATGACTAAAGAGTTAATCAGGGTAAACTGGGATATAACTAAAGAGTTAATCAGGGTAAACTGGGATCTAAAGAGTTAATCAGGGTAAACTGGGATCTAAAGAGTTAATCAGGGTAAACTGGGATATGACTAAAGAGTTAATCAGGGTAAACTGGGATATAACTAAAGAGTTAATCAGGGTAAACTGGGATATGACTAAAGAGTTAATCAGGGTAAACTAGGATATGACTAAAGAGTTAATCAGGGTAAACTGTGATATGACTAAAGAGTTAATCAGGGTAAACTGGGATATGACTAAAGAGTTAATCAGGGTAAACTGGGATATGACTAAAGAGTTAATCAGGGTAAACTGTGATATAACTAAAGAGTTAATCAGGGTAAACTGGGATATAACTAAAGAGTTAATCTGGGTAAACTGGGATATAACTAAAGAGTTAATCAGGGTAAACTGGGATATAACTAAAGAGTTAATCAGGGTAAACTGTGATATGACTAAAGAGTTAATCAGGGTAAACTAGGATATGACTAAAGAGTTAATCAGGGTAAACTGGGATATAACTAAAGAGTTAATCAGGGTAAACTGGGATATGACTAAAGAGTTAATCAGGGTAAACTGGGATATGACTAAAGAGTTAATCAGGGTAAACTAGGATATGACTAAAGAGTTAATCAGGGTAAACTGTGATATGACTAAAGAGTTAATCAGGGTAAACTGGGATATGACTAAAGAGTTAATCAGGGTAAACTAGGATATGACTAAAGAGTTAATCAGGGTAAACTGTGATATGACTAAAGAGTTAATCAGGGTAAACTGGGATATGACTAAAGAGTTAATCAGGGTAAACTAGGATATGACTAAAGAGTTAATCAGGGTAAACTGTGATATGACTAAAGAGTTAATCAGGGTAAACTGGGATATGACTAAAGAGTTAATCAGGGTAAACTAGGATATGACTAAAGAGTTAATCAGGGTAAACTGGGACATGACTAAAGAGTTAATCAGGGTTAACTGGGATTTAACTAAAGAGTTAATCAGGGATAACTGGGATTTGACTAAAGAGTTAATCAGGGTAAACTAGGATATGACTAAAGAGTTAATCAGGGTAAACTGGGATATGACTAAAGAGTTAATCAGGGTAAACTAGGATATGACTAAAGAGTTAATCAGGGTAAACTATGATATGACTAAAGAGTTAATCAGGGTAAACTGTGATATGACTAAAGAGTTAATCAGGGTAAACTGTGATATGACTAAAGAGTTAATCAGGGTAAACTGGGATATGACTAAATAGTTAATCAGGGTAAACTGAGATATGACTAAGGAGTTAATCAGGGTGAACTGTGATATGACTAAATAGTTAATCAGGGTAAACTGAGATATGACTAAGGAGTTAATCAGGGTGAACTGTGATATGACTAAAGAGTTAACCAGGGTAAACTGTGATATGACTAAAGAGTTAATCAGGGTAAACTGAGATATGACTAAAGAGTTAATCAGGGTAAACTGTGATATGACTAAAGAGTTAATCAGGGTAAACTGTGACATGACTAAAGAGTTAATCAGGGTAAACTGTGACATGACTAAAGAGTTAATCAGGGTAAACTGTGATATGACTAAAGAGTTAATCAGGGTAAACTGTGATATAACTAAAGAGTTAATCAGGGTAAACTGTGATATGACTAAAGAGTTAATCAGGGTAAACTGTGATATGACTAAAGAGTTAATCAGGGTGATTTTTCCACAAATAGACAGGTATTTTCCTTTCCATGGCAGCAATATCTTATCTATTTTTGTTAACTTTCTATAAAAATGTATTGGAGTGAGATCATTTCTTTCTTTTGGGATTTGTATACCGAGTATGTCTACATCTCCATCAGACCATTTAATTGGTAAACTACATGGTAATATTAAAATGTGCATTTTTTAGTGATCCAATACGTAATATGGTACATTTATCATAATGTGGTTTTAATCCAGAGAGGATAGCAAAAGAGAAAATGACATAAGAAAGTAGTCAAGACGACGAGCTTGATTAAGCCTCCGCCATGTATATCTGACTAGGTCAGGGTATTTAAGTCTCCATAATCCACTAATTCCAATATATCCATGACATTCATTATTTTATCTACATTACTACCTTCAGTCCACCATTACCTGTCTCAGTCCCGCCCCTACCTGTCTCAGTCCCGCCCCTACCTGTCTCAGTCCCGCCCCTACCTGTCTCAGTCCCGCCCCTACCTGTCTCAGTCCCGCCCCTACCTGTCTCAGTCCCGCCCCTACCTGTCTCAGTCCCGCCCCTACCTGTCTCAGTCCCGCCCCTACCTGTCTCAGTTCTTCTTTGTTCTCGTTGTTCTCTGTGTTCTCTGTGTTATCTGTGTTCTCTGTGTTCTCTGTTCTCACTGTTCTCTGTGTTCTCTGTTCTCTCTGTTCTCAGTGTTCTCTTTGTTCTATCTTCTATTTATTCTCTGTGTTCTCTGTGCTCTCTGTTCTCTTTGTTCTATCTTCTATTTGTTCTCTGTGTTCTCTGTATCTCTCTTCTCTGTGTTCTCTCTTCCCTCTGTTCTCTTTGTTCTCTCTTCCCTCTGTTCTCTTTGTTCTATCTTCTATTTGTTCTCTGTGTTCTCTGTATCTCTCTTCTCTGTGTTCTCTCTTCCCTCTGTTCTCTTTGTTCTATCTTCTCTTTGTTTCTATGTTCTCTCTTCTCTCTCTTCTCTCTGTTCTCTGTGTTCTCTTTGTTCTCCATGTTCTCTCTCTTCTCTCTGTTCTCTTTGTTCTCTTTGTTCTCCATGTTCTCTTGTTCTCTCTGTTCTCTGTGTTCTCTGTGTTCTCTTGTTCTCTGTGTTCTCTTGTTCTCTGTGTTCTCTCTTCTCTTTGTTCTCTGTGTTCTCTGTGCTCTCTGTGTTCTCTCTGTTCTCTGTGTTCTCTCTGTTCTCTATGTTCTCTGTGTTCTCTCTGTTCTCTCTGTTCTCTCTGTTCTCTGTGTTCTCTATGTTCTCTGTGTTCTCTATGTTCTCTGTGTTCTCTCTCTTCTCTCTGTTCTCTGTGTTCTCTGTGTTCTCTTGTTATCTGTGTTCTCTCTTCTCTTTGTTCTCTGTGTTCTCTGTGTTCTCTGTGTTCTCTGTGTTCTCTGTTCTCTGTTCTCTCTGTTCTCTGTGTTCTCTGTGTTCTCTGTTCTCTCTGTTCTCTCTGTTCTCTCTGTTCTCCGTGTTCTCCGTGTTCTCCGTGTTCTCTCTGTTCTCTGTGTTCTCCCTGTTCTCTGTGTTCTCTATGTTCTCTGTGTTCTCTGTGTTCTCTCTGTTCTCCCTGTTCTCTGTGTTCTCTGTGTTCTCTCTTCTCTATGTTCTCTGTGTTCTCTCTGTTCTCTGTGTTCTCTGTGTTCTCTCTGTTCTCTCTGTTCTCTCTGTTCTCTGTGTTCTCTGTGTTCTCTCTCTTCTCTGTGTTCTCTGTTCTCTCTGTTCTCTTTGTTCCGTGTGGTTGGAGATGAATACGAGTCTTTAGCTCCTGATTGTAGAACGTTAGTTAGTGCCACTAATCTTTCTTCTCCACGTAATTGTCTAGCGTGGCGGCCTGGACATTTCCCCTGTGGGAAGGGCTTACTGGGAAGAGAGGGCTTTATGAACCTGGATATAGAAACTACTCCTGTCCTGAAGGCGCTTCAACCCTACTGTTTCTATGATTCATCTGTCGTTGTTGTTAATCATTTGTCAACTTGCCCACATTTTTGTTTCGCTTAGTTAAATTCTCTAGATTGTATACTTGCTTCAATCTCACACAGGAAACAAATTCGCAGATGGACAATTTCTGGACCCATCATTGAAAATCTTAATTAGTAGAGAACATCATTAAAAAAATGAAATGTAAATGTTTTAAAATGTTTTTCTTCCTCTCTTTGTTTGTACCGATCATCCAGGATGTTCACATATGATCGGATGTTGACTATAATTTCCTCTCAAACTCAACCCAGACAATTATTGGCCACAGCTTCATGTACATTGTCAGCGATTGGGTGCAGAGTGAAAGCGGAGTGAGGAGCAGGACACAAGGTATAGAGGAATCCAACTGAGTTTTACTCAAAGAATAAAGCAACATTCCAAACAGGAACATACAACACAACTCTAACCTAAACACAACCACTTAACGACATGAACAATCACGGACTGAACAGAAACGTATGTCAGATGGTTAAATGGGGAATGTAATGAGGGAATGTAAAACAGGTGTGTATGTAATCAGACAAAACAAAACGAAACAGAAAGATGGGATCGTTAGTGACTAGAAAGCCGGTGACGTCGACCGCCGAACAAGGAGAAGGACCGACTGACATCATGGAAGATAGGTTGGCCACTCAGGGCCCTTGTTAGTGGCCTGGGTGGTCTAGTAATCTGGGAGCTTGATAAATGACATGACTTCCTGCCAGGCTGGCTACCTGATGATTGGCTACCTGCTGATGTCTCTCACCTGCACAATCAGCTACGCTCAGCCTAGAGCTCAAATAACTACAAAGAGGTAGTGGTAGGACAGTTGACAAGCCCTCTACTTTGTGCTCTCCCTGTTCTCCCTGTTCTCCCTGTTCTGTTTTCTCTCTGTTCTGTGTTCTCTGAATGTTGCCATGTTTTTTAATATATTTATTAGTGATATTCTGATTATTATTTGTTTAATTACATTTAGTTTCACTAGTCTACAACCTAATAGTTACCTGTGTTACTTTTTATTATTTGATTGAAAGTTAATAGAAGATTCACAGATTTTGCACCAACCTTTAGTCAGACCAGGACATGGAGGAGAGCTGTATCTATAGTCAGACCAGGATACTGTCTGTATCTATAGTCAGACCAGGATACTGTCTGTATCTATAGTCAGACCAGGACATGGAGGAGAGCTGTCTGTATCTATAGTCAGACCAGGATACTGTCTGTATCTATAGTCAGACCAGGACATGGAGGAGAGCTGTCTGTATCTATAGTCAGACCAGGACACTGTCTGTATCTATAGTCAGACCAGGATACTGTCTGTATCTATAGTCAGACCAGGATACTGTCTGTATCTATAGTCAGACCAGGATACTGTCTGTATCTATAGTCAGACCAGGATACTGTCTGTATCTATAGTCAGACCAGGATACTGTCTGTATCTATAGTCAGACCAGGATACTGTCTGTATCTATAGTCAGACCAGGATACTGTCTGTATCTATAGTCAGACCAGGATACTGTCTGTATCTATAGTCAGACCAGGATACTGTCTGTATCTATAGTCAGACCAGGACATGGAGGAGAGCTGTCTGTATCTTTAGTCAGACCAGGACATGGAGGAGAGCTGTCTGTATCTATAGTCAGACCAGGATACTGTCTGTATCTGTAGTCAGACCAGGACATGGAGGAGAGCTGTCTGTATCTATAGTCAGACCAGGACATGGAGGAGAGCTGTCTGTAGTCAGACCAGGACACGGAGGAGAGCTGTCTGTATCTATAGTCAGACCAGGACACGGAGGAGAGCTGTCTGTATCTATAGTCAGACCAGGACACGGAGGAGAGCTGTCTGTATCTATAGTCAGACCAGGACACGGAGGAGAGCTGTCTGTAGTCAGACCAGGACACGGAGGAGAGCTGTCTGTATCTATAGTCAGACCAGGACATGGAGGAGAGCTGTCTGTATCTATAGTCAGACCAGGACACGGAGGAGAGCTGTCTGTATCTATAGTCAGACCAGGACACGGAGGAGAGCTGTCTGTATCTATAGTCAGACCAGGACATGGAGGAGAGCTGTCTGTATCTATAGTCAGACCAGGACATGGAGGAGAGCTGTCTGTATCTATAGTCAGACCAGGACACGGAGGAGAGCTGTCTGTATCTATAGTCAGACCAGGACATGGAGGAGAGCTGTCTGTATCTATAGTCAGACCAGGATACTGTCTGTATCTATAGTCAGACCAGGACATGTAGGAGAGCTGTCTGTATCTATAGTCAGACCAGGATACTGTCTGTATCTATAGTCAGACCAGGATACTGTCTGTATCTATAGTCAGACCAGAATACTGTCTGTATCTATAGTCAGACCAGGACATGGAGGAGAGCTGTCTGTATCTATAGTCAGACTAGGACATGGAGGAGAGCTGTCTGTATCTATAGTCAGACCAGGACACGGAGGAGAGCTGTCTGTATCTATAGTCAGACCAGGACACGGAGGAGAGCTGTCTGTATCTATAGTCAGACCAGGACACGGAGGAGAGCTGTCTGTATCTATAGTCAGACCAGGACACGGAGGAGAGCTGTCTGTATCTATAGTCAGACCAGGACATGGAGGAGAGCTGTCTGTATCTATAGTCAGACCAGGATACTGTCTGTATCTATAGTCAGACCAGGATACTGTCTGTATCTATAGTCAGACCAGGACATGTAGGAGAGCTGTCTGTATCTATAGTCAGACCAGGATACTGTCTGTATCTATAGTCAGACCAGGATACTGTCTGTATCTATAGTCAGACCAGGATACTGTCTGTATCTATAGTCAGACCAGGATACTGTCTGTATCTATAGTCAGACCAGGACATGGAGGAGAGCTGTCTGTATCTATAGTCAGACCAGGACATGTAGGAGAGCTGTCTGTATCTTTAGTCAGACCAGGACATGGAGGAGAGCTGTCTGTATCTATAGTCAGACCAGGACATGGAGGAGAGCTGTCTGTATCTATAGTCAGACCAGGACATGGAGGAGAGCTGTCTGTATCTATAGTCAGACCAGGATACTGTCTGTATCTATAGTCAGACCAGGACATGGAGGAGACCTGTCTGTATCTATAGTCAGACCAGGACATGGAGGAGAGCTGTCTGTATCTATAGTCAGACCAGGACATGGAGGAGAGCTGTCTGTATCTATAGTCAGACCAGGACATGGAGGAGAGCTGTCTGTATCTATAGTCAGACCAGGACATGGAGGAGAGCTGTCTGTATCTATAGTCAGACCAGGACATGGAGAGTTGTCTGTATCTATAGTCAGACCAGGACATGGAGAGTTGTCTGTATCTATAGTCAGACCAGGACATGGAGGAGAGCTGTCTGTATCTATAGTCAGACCAGGATACTGTCTGTATCTATAGTCAGACCAGGAAATGGAGGAGAGCTGTCTGTATCTATAGTCAGACCAGGACATGGAGAGCTGTCTGTATCTATAGTCAGACCAGGACATGGAGGAGAGCTGTCTGTATCTATAGTCAGACCAGGATACTGTCTGTATCTATAGTCAGACCAGGACATGGAGGAGAGCTGTCTGTATCTATAGTCAGACCAGGACATGGAAGAGAGCTGTCTGTATCTATAGTCAGACCAGGACATGTAGGAGAGCTGTCTGTATCTATAGTCAGACCAGGACATGGAGGAGAGCTGTCTGTATCTATAGTCAGACCAGGACATGGAAGAGAGCTGTCTGTATCTATAGTCAGACCAGGACATGTAGGAGAGCTGTCTGTATCTATAGTCAGACCAGGACATGGAGGAGAGCTGTCTGTATCTATAGTCAGACCAGGACATGGAGGAGAGCTGTCTGTATCTATAGTCAGACCAGGACATGGAGGAGAGCTGTCTGTATCTATAGTCAGACCAGGATACTGTCTGTATCTATAGTCAGACCAGGATACTGTCTGTATCTATAGTCAGACCAGGATACTGTCTGTATCTATAGTCAGACCAGGACATGGAGAAGAGCTGTCTGTATCTGTAGTCAGACCAGGACACGGAGGAGAGCTGTCTGTATCTATAGTCAGACCAGGACATGGAGGAGAGCTGTCTGTATCTATAGTCAGACCAGGACATGGAGGAGAGCTGTCTGTATCTGTTTTGAGGACACAACATCCAAGTGGGGGAGGTGAAGAAAAACTCATGTTAATGACTGACTGGTCTGTGTTTCAGGCCTCTACTGAGTGAGTCATGGCTATTTCTGTTAAGCCTCTGTCACTAAGGTTCATTCTCTAACGTTAATGTCATGACCAAAGACATCACAGCATTATTCCATTTGATAAACTTAATTTACTCATATGATATTTAATATGTAAAAAAAAATTTAACAAGTAATATTCTGTCCTCACAATATTTAATTGCACTGAAATTGAATCGTGCCGAAACAGTAACGCAACTTGGAAATACATTGTTAGACACATTAACCTGTTCTTGGTAGAGAAATACATTGTTAGACACATGAACCTGTTCTTGGTAGAGAAATACATTGTTAGACACATTAACCTGTTCTTGGTAGAGAAATACATTGTTAGACACATTAACCTGTTCTTGGTAGAGAAATACATTGTTAGACACATTAACCTGTTCTTGGTAGAGAAATACATTGTTAGACACATGAACCTGTTCTTGGTAGAGAAATACATTGTTAGACACATGAACCTGTTCTTGGTAGAGAAATACATTGTTAGACACATGAACCTGTTCTTGGTAGAGAAATACATTGTTAGACACATTAACCTGTTCTTGGTAGAGAAATACATTGTTAGACACATTAACCTGTTCTTGGTAGAGAAATACATTGTTAGACACATTAACCTGTTCTTGGTAGAGAAATACATTGTTAGACACATGAACCTGTTCTTGGTAGAGAAATACATTGTTAGACACATTAACCTGTTCTTGGTAGAGAAATACATTGTTAGACACATTAACCTGTTCTTGGTAGAGAAATACATTGTTAGACACATGAACCTGTTCTTGGTAGAGAAATACATTGTTAGACACATTAACCTGTTCATGGTAGAGAAATACATTGTTAGACACATTAACCTGTTCTTGGTAGAGAAATACATTGTTAGACACATTAACCTGTTCTTGGTAGAGAAATACATTGTTAGACACATGAACCTGTTCTTGGTAGAGAAATACATTGTTAGACACATGAACTTGTTCTTGGTAGAGAAATACATTGTTAGACACATTAACCTGTTCTTGGTAGAGAAATACATTGTTAGACAGATTAACCTGTTCTTGGTAGAGAAATACATTGTTAGACACATTAACCTGTTCTTGGTAGAGAAATACATTGTTAGACACATTAACCTGTTCTTGGTAGAGAAATACATTGTTAGACACATGAACCTGTTCTTGGTAGAGAAATACATTGTTAGACACATGAACCTGTTCTTGGTAGAGAAATACATTGTTAGACACATGAACCTGTTCTTGGTAGAGAAATACATTGTTAGACACATTAACCTGTTCTTGGTAGAGAAATACATTGTTAGACACATGAACCTGTTCTTGGTAGAGAAATACATTGTTAGACACATTAACCTGTTCTTGGTAGAGAAATACATTGTTAGACACATTAACCTGTTCTTGGTAGAGAAATACATTGTTAGACACATTAACCTGTTCTTGGTAGAGAAATACATTGTTAGACACATTAACCTGTTCTTGGTAGAGAAATACATTGTTAGACACATTAACCTGTTCATGGTAGAGAAATACATTGTTAGACACATGAACCTGTTCTTGGTAGAGAAATACATTGTTAGACACATTAACCTGTTCTTGGTAGAGAAATACATTGTTAGACACATTAACCTGTTCTTGGTAGAGAAATACATTGTTAGACACATTAACCTGTTCATGGTAGAGAAATACATTGTTAGACACATGAACCTGTTCTTGGTAGAGAAATACATTGTTAGACACATTAACCTGTTCATGGTAGAGAAATACATTGTTAGACACATGAACCTGTTCTTGGTAGAGAAATACATTGTTAGACACATGAACCTGTTCTTGGTAGAGAAATACATTGTTAGACACATTAACCTGTTCATGGTAGAGAAATACATTGTTAGACACATGAACCTGTTCTTGGTAGAGAAATACATTGTTAGACACATTAACCTGTTCTTGGTAGAGAAATACATTGTTAGACACATTAACCTGTTCATGGTAGAGAAATACATTGTTAGACACATGAACCTGTTCTTGGTAGAGAAATACATTGTTAGACACATGAACCTGTTCTTGGTAGAGAAATACATTGTTAGACACATTAACCTGTTCTTGGTAGAGAAATACATTGTTAGACACATTAACCTGTTCTTGGTAGAGAAATACATTGTTAGACACATTAACCTGTTCTTGGTAGAGAAATACATTGTTAGACACATTAACCTGTTCATGGTAGAGAAATACATTGTTAGACACATGAACCTGTTCTTGGTAGAGAAATACATTGTTAGACACATTAACCTGTTCTTGGTAGAGAAATACATTGTTAGACACATTAACCTGTTCTTGGTAGAGAAATACATTGTTAGACACATTAACCTGTTCTTGGTAGAGAAATACATTGTTAGACACATGAACCTGTTCTTGGTAGAGAAATACATTGTTAGACACATTAACCTGTTCATGGTAGAGAAATACATTGTTAGACACATGAACCTGTTCTTGGTAGAGAAATACATTGTTAGACACATTAACCTGTTCTTGGTAGAGAAATACATTGTTAGACACATTAACCTGTTCTTGGTAGAGAAATACATTGTTAGACACATGAACCTGTTCTTGGTAGAGAAATACATTGTTAGACACATGAACCTGTTCATGGTAGAGAAATACATTGTTAGACACATTAACCTGTTCTTGGTAGAGAAATACATTGTTAGACACATTAACCTGTTCATGGTAGAGAAATACATTGTTAGACACATGAACCTGTTCTTGGTAGAGAAATATGTTGTTAGACACATGAACCTGTTCTTGGTAGAGAAATACATTGTTAGACACATTAACCTGTTCTTGGTAGAGAAATACATTGTTAGACACATGAACCTGTTCTTGGTAGAGAAATACATTGTTAGACACATGAACCTGTTCTTGGTAGAGAAATACATTGTTAGACACATTAACCTGTTCATGGTAGAGAAATACATTGTTAGACACATGAACCTGTTCTTGGTAGAGAAATACATTGTTAGACACATGAACCTGTTCTTGGTAGAGAAATACATTGTTAGACACATTAACCTGTTCTTGGTAGAGAAATACATTGTTAGACACATTAACCTGTTCTTGGTAGAGAAATACATTGTTAGACACATTAACCTGTTCATGCCATCATCGTCGTATGAAGAGGACCAAAGCGTTTTATTGAATGACGAAAAACACGACGTAAACTGAACAAGCTAACAAAACAACAAACGACCGTGACTGCTAATGAAACATAGTGCTAACATGCAACTAGACATAGACAATCACCCACAATGACAAAACAGGCTCCCTAAATATGGTTCCCAATCAGAGACAACAAACGACCGTGACTGCTAATGAAACATAGTGCTAACATGCAACTAGACATAGACAATCACCCACAATGACAAAACAGGCTCCCTAAATATGGTTCCCAATCAGAGACAACGACCAACACCTGCCTCTGATTGAGAACCATACCAGGCCAAACACAGAAACAGACAAACTAGACATCCAACATAAAAGGCCCACCCAGCCCACGTCCCGACCAACACTAAAACAAGAGAAACACAAAAGAACGATGGTCCAGAACGTGACATTTCAGATGTGTAGCCTGCAGTACAAAGCACTGCAGCAATTTCACAATGTACGACCTTGGGGGAGCAAGTGTTTATACTGAAACAATGTGAGACCTTGGGGGAGCAAGTGTTATGACTGAAACAATGTGAGACCTTGGGGGAACAAGTGTTTAGACTGAAACAATGTGAGACCTTGGGGGAGCAAGTGTTATGACTGAAACAATGTGAGACCTTGGGGGAACAAGTGTTTAGTCTGAAACAATGTGAGACCTTGGGGGAGCAAGTGTTTAGTCTGAAACAATGTGAGACCTTGGGGGAGCAAGTGTTTAGACTGAAACAATGTACGACCTTGGGGGAGCAAGTGTTTAGTCTGAAACAATGTGAGACCTTGGGGGAGCAAGTGTTTAGACTGAAACAATGTAAGACCTTGGGGGAGCAAGTGTTTAGACTGAAACAATGTGAGACCTTGGGGGAGCAAGTGTTTAGACTGAAACAATGTGAGACCTTGGGGGAGCAAGTGTTTATACTGAAACAATGTACGACCTTGGGGGAGCAAGTGTTTATACTGAAACAATGTACGACCTTGGGGGAGCAAGTGTTTAGTCTGAAACAATGTGAGACCTTGGGGGAGCAAGTGTTTATACTGAAACAATGTACGACCTTGGGGGAGCAAGTGTTTATACTGAAACAATGTACGACCTTGGGGGAGCAAGTGTTTATACTGAAACAATGTAAGACCTTGGGGGAGCAAGTGTTTAGACTGAAACAATGTACGACCTTGGGGGAGCAAGTGTTTAGACTGAAACAATGTACGACCTTGGGGGAGCAAGTGTTTATACTGAAACAATGTACAACCTTGGGGGAGCAAGTGTTTATACTGAAACAATGTACGACCTTGGGGGAGCAAGTGTTTAGACTGAAACAATGTACGACCTTGGGGGAGCAAGTGTTTAGACTGAAACAATGTACGACCTTGGGGGAGCAAGTGTTTATACTGAAACAATGTACGACCTTGGGGGAGCAAGTGTTTATACTGAAACAATGTGAGACCTTGGGGGAGCAAGTGTTTATACTAAAACAATGTACGACCTTGGGGGAGCAAGTGTTTAGACTGAAACAATGTACGACCTTGGGGGAACAAGTGTTTATACTGAAACAATGTGAGACCTTGGGGGAGCAAGTGTTTAGACTGAAACAATGTGAGACCTTGGGAGCAAGTGTTTAGTCTGAAACAATGTGAGACCTTGGGGGAGCAAGTGTTTAGTCTGAAACAATGTGAGACCTTGGGGGAGCAAGTGTTTATACTGAAACAATGTGAGACCTTGGGGGAGCAAGTGTTTAGTCTGAAACAATGTGAGACCTTGGGGGAGCAAGTGTTTATACTGAAACAATGTGAGACCTTGGGGGAACAAGTGTTTATACTGAAACAATGTGAGACCTTGGGGGAACAAGAGTTTAGACTGAAACAATGTAAGACCTTGGGGGAGCAAGTGTTTATACTGAAACAATGTAAGACCTTGGGGGAGCAAGTGTTTAGACTGAAACAATGTACGACCTTGGGGGAGCAAGTGTTTAGACTGAAACAATGTACGACCTTGGGGGAGCAAGTGTTTATACTGAAACAATGTACAACCTTGGGGGAGCAAGTGTTTATACTGAAACAATGTACGACCTTGGGGGAGCAAGTGTTTAGACTGAAACAATGTACGACCTTGGGGGAGCAAGTGTTTAGACTGAAACAATGTACGACCTTGGGGGAGCAAGTGTTTATACTGAAACAATGTACGACCTTGGGGGAGCAAGTGTTTATACTGAAACAATGTGAGACCTTGGGGGAGCAAGTGTTTATACTAAAACAATGTACGACCTTGGGGGAGCAAGTGTTTAGACTGAAACAATGTACGACCTTGGGGGAACAAGTGTTTATACTGAAACAATGTGAGACCTTGGGGGAGCAAGTGTTTAGACTGAAACAATGTGAGACCTTGGGAGCAAGTGTTTAGTCTGAAACAATGTGAGACCTTGGGGAGCAAGTGTTTAGTCTGAAACAATGTGAGACCTTGGGGGAGCAAGTGTTTATACTGAAACAATGTGAGACCTTGGGGGAGCAAGTGTTTAGTCTGAAACAATGTGAGACCTTGGGGGAGCAAGTGTTTATACTGAAACAATGTGAGACCTTGGGGGAACAAGTGTTTATACTGAAACAATGTGAGACCTTGGGGGAACAAGAGTTTAGACTGAAACAATGTAAGACCTTGGGGGAGCAAGTGTTTATACTGAAACAATGTAAGACCTTGGGGGAGCAAGTGTTTAGACTGAAACAATGTAAGACCTTGGGGGAGCAAGTGTTTAGACTGAAACAATGTGAGACCTTGGGGGAACATATGTTTAGTCTAAAAAATGTAAGACCTTGGGGGAGCAAGTGTTTATACTGAAACAATGTACGACCTTGGGGGAGCAAGTGTTTATACTGAAACAATGTGAGACCTTGGGGGAACACATTTTTAGTCTGAAACAATGTGAGACCTTGGGGGAACAAGTGTTTATACTGAAACAATGTAAGACCTTGGGGGAGCAAGTGTTTATACTGAAACAATGTAAGACCTTGGGGGAGCAAGTGTTTATACTGAAACAATGTGAGACCTTGGGGGAACCAGAGTTTATACTGAAACAATGTGAGACCTTGGGGGAACAAGTGTTTATACTGAAACAATGTGAGACCTTGGGGGAACAAGTGTTTATACTGAAACAATGTGAGACCTTGGGGGAACCAGAGTTTATACTGAAACAATGTGAGACCTTGGGGGAACCAGAGTTTATACTGAAACAATGTGAGACCTTGGGGGAACCAGAGTTTATACTGAAACAATGTGAGACCTTGGGGGAACAAGTGTTTATACTGAAACAATGTGAGACCTTGGGGGAGCAAGTGTTTAGACTGAAACAATGTAAGACCTTGGGGGAGCAAGTGTTTAGACTGAAACATTGTGAGACCTTGGGGGTACAAATTTTTAGTCTGAAACAATGTAAGACCTTGGGGGAACACATTTTTAGTCTGAAACAATGTAAGATCTTGGGGGAGCAAGTGTTTATACTGAAACAATGTACGACCTTGGGGGAGCAAGTGTTTATACTGAAACAATGTGAGACCTTGGGGGAACACATTTTTAGTCTGAAACAATGTGAGACCTTGGGGGAACAAGTGTTTATACTGAAACAATGTAAGACCTTGGGGGAACAAGTGTCTATACTGAAACAATGTAAGACCTTGGGGGAACAAGTGTTTATACTGAAACAATGTGAGACCTTGGGGGAGCAAGTGTTTATACTGAAACAATGTGAGACCTTGGGGGAACAAGTGTTTATACTGAAACAATGTGAGACCTTGGGGGAACAAGAGTTTAGACTGAAACAATGTAAGACCTTGGGGGAGCAAGTGTTTATACTGAAACAATGTAAGACCTTGGGGGAGCAAGTGTTTAGACTGAAACAATGTAAGACCTTGGGGGAGCAAGTGTTTAGACTGAAACAATGTGAGACCTTGGGGGAACAAATTTTTAGTCTGAAACAATGTAAGACCTTGGGGGAACACATTTTTAGTCTGAAACAATGTAAGACCTTGGGGGAGCAAGTGTTTATACTGAAACAATGTGAGACCTTGGGGGAACAAGTGTTTAGACTGAAACAACGTGAGACCTTGGGGGAACAAGTGTTTATACTGAAACAATGTAAGACCTTGGGGGAACAAGTGTTTATACTGAAACAATGTAAGACCTTGGGGGAACAAGTGTTTATACTGAAACAATGTAAGACCTTGGGGGAACACGTGTTTAGACTGAAACAATGTGAGACCTTGGGGGAACAAGTGTTTATACTGAAACAATGTGAGACCTTGGGGGAACAAGTGTTTAGACTGAAACAATGTGAGACCTTGGGGGAACAAATGTTTATTACATTTTTACATTTAAGTCATTTAGCAGACGCTCTTATCCAGAGCAATGTAAGACCTTGGGGGAACACGTGTTTATACTGAAACAATGTAAGACCTTGGGGGAGCAAGTGTTTATACTGAAACAATGTGAGACCTTGGGGGAACAAGTGTTTAGACTGAAACAATGTAAGACCTTGGGGGAACAAGTGTTTATACTGAAACAATGTGAGACCTTGGGGGAACAAGTGTTTATACTGAAACAATGTAAGACCTTGGGGGAACAAGTGTTTATACTGAAACAGGTCTTATAACTGCAGCCAGGCTAGTGAGGGCACTCTGTCTTTTGAAAGTAGTTTTTAAAACACCTTCCCTGGCTTCCAAGTCCTTCAAATAGTAAATCAACCACAGCCAGCCAGAGAAAAAGAGAGTGAAAGCCAGCGAGAGAGAGAAAGAAAACAAGGTAACGAGAGAGAGAGAGAGAGAGAGAGAGAGAGAGAGAGAGAGAGAGAGAGAGAGAGAGAGATAAACCACTTCTACAATATTTTTGTCTCTATAACGAAGAACAGAGTAAACATAAACATGACCTGAGTTAACTACAGGACAAAATACAAACCCCAAAAGGCCTGATGTTATCCTCGATGAAATAATAAAATATACAGACCACAAATTGCAATTGGCTATACATAAACTCTTTAACATCATCCTGAGCAACAGGGCCTTAGCAACGGGCATTTTACTTTGGGCACGTCAGTCAGGCGGAAATTTAGAAAAATGATTTACTCACTTGCTTTGGCAAGTTAAGCATTGGGGGGGGGGGCGCTATTACATTTTTTGGATGAAAAACGTTCCCATTTTAAACAAGATATTTTGTGACGATAAGATGCTTGACTATGCATATAATTGACAGCTTTGGAAAGAAAACACTCTGACGTTTCCAAAACTGCAAAGATATTGTCTGTGAGTGCCACAGAACTGATGTTACAGGCGAGACCCAGATAAAAATCCAACCAGGAAGTGCAACATTTTTTGAAACCGCCTCATGCCATTGACTCCTTATATGGCTGTGAATGAGCTTCGACTGAGCTTATGTTTTCCACGTATTCCCCAAGGTGTCTACAGCATTGTGACGTCTTTTTACGCATTTCCATTGAAGAATAGCCGTAAGGGACCATATATAGCAAGTGGTCACATGGTGTCTCCCGCAGAAAATCTTGCGTAAAATACTGAGGTAGCCATTATTCCAATCGCTTCTTATGAGAAACCAATTACCTCGACGGATATATTATCGAATATATATTTTAAAAACACCTTGAGGATGGATCCTAAACAACGTTTGCCGTGTTTCTGTCGATATTATGGAGAAAATTTTGAAAAAAGTTTGGCGTTGTAGTGATAGCATTTTCCGGTTGATTTCTCAGCCAAGCATGATGAACAAACGGGAGCTATTTCGCCTACAAAAATAATATTTTGGGAAAAAAGGAACATTTGCTATCTAACTGGGAGTCTCCTGAGTGAAAGCATCCGAAGTTCTTCAAACTTCAACTTCAAACAAAATTATTTAATTTGGTTGCTTTTCTTATTTTCGTGACAATGTTGCCTGCTGCCAGCAGAGCCTAGCATAGCATTATGATAAACTTACACAAATGCTTGTTTAGCATTGGCTGTAACTCAAATTTTGAAAATCAGAGATGACAGTGTGATTAACAAAAGGCTAAGCTTGTGTTTGAATATATTTCATTTGCGATTTTCATGAATAGGAAAAGTTTCTAGGGGTATTTATGTCCGCTGCGTTATGCTAATTCGTTTGAGACTATGATTACGCTCCCGGATCCGAGATTGCTAGTCGCAAGAAGTTAACATGTGTTTCCCATGCTAATAAAGCCCTTACAATTAATTTAATTTAATTGAGAGAGAGAGAGAGAGAGAGAGAGAGAGAGAGAGAGAGAGAGAGATACATATATTTTTTATTTGTTTATTTAACTTTTTTCAATAATCTATTTCACTTGCTTTAGCAAGCTTTATTGGCATTTTTTTCCAATGCCAATAAAGCCCTTCAATTGAATTGAATTGAATTGAATTGAATTGAATTGAGAGAGCGAAAGAGAGAGAGAGACCGAGAAAGAGAGAGAGAAAGAGGGAGAGAGAGAGGAAAGAGAGAGAGAGACAGATAGAGACAGAGAAAGTAAGAGGGAGAGGAAGAGCGTTGGGAGAGAGAGTGCCAGAGAGAGAGAGAGAGAGAGAGACAGAGAAAGTAAGAGAGAGTGAGAGAGAGACAGAGAAAGTAAGAAAGAGAGAGAGACAGAGAAAGTAAGAGAGAGAGAGAGACAGAGAAAGTATGAGGGAGAGAGACAGCGAAAGTAAGAGAGAGAGAGAGAGAGAGAGAGAGAGAGAGAGAGAGAGAGAGAGAGAGAGAGAGAGAGAGAGAGAGAGAGAGAGAGAGAGAGAGAGAGAAAGTATGAGGGACAAAGAGAGAGACAGAGAAAGTATGAGGGGGAGAGAGCATTGTGAGAGAGAGACAGAGAAAGAGAGAGGGAGAGGGAGAGCGTTGGGAGAGAGTGCCAGAGAAAGAGAGACAGAGAAAGTAAGAGAGAGAGAGAGAGACAGAGAAAGTAAGAGAGAGAGAGAGAGACAGAGAAAGTATGAAGGAGAGAGAGAGAGAGAGAAAGTATGAGGGAGAGAGAGTGTTGTGAGAGAGAGAGAGAGAGAGAGAGAGAGAGAGAGAGAGAGAGAGAGAGAGAGAGAGAGAGAGAGAGAGAGAGAGAGAGAGAGAGAGAGAGAGAGAGAGAGAGAGAGAGAGAGAGAGCTCGTCCTTCTGTGGCTCAGTTGGTAGAGCATGGCGCTTGTAACGCCATGGTAGTGGGTTCGATTCCCGGGACCACCCATACGTAGAATGTATGCACACATGACTGTAAGTCGCTTTGGATAAAAGCGTCAGCTAAATGGCATATATTATTATTATTATTATTAGAGAGAGAGAGAGAGAGAGAGAGAGAGGGGGAGAGAGAGAGAGAGAGAGAGAGAGAGAGAGAGAGAGAGAGAGAGAGAGAGAGAAAGAGAGAGAGAGAGAGAGAGAGAGAGAGAGAGAGAGAGAGAGAGAGAGAGAGAGAGAGAGAGAGAGAGAGAGAGAGAGAGAGAGAGAACATATACACGATCAAA
>NC_068430.1:1646946-1751972 GCF_023373465.1 Oncorhynchus keta
AGCACCAAGAACCTGTCTGTCTTCCTCCTCCCTGGTCCTGCTGTTTCAACACAGCACCAAGAACCTGCCTGTCTCCCTCCTCCCTGGTCCTGCTGTTTCAACACAGCACCAAGAACCTGCCTGTCTCCCTCCTCCCTGGTCCTGCTGTTTCAACACAGCACCAAGAACCTGCCTGTCTCCCTCCTCCCTGGTCCTGCTGTTTCAACACAGCACCAAGAACCTGTCTGTCTCCCAGCCTGCCTGTCTTCCTCCTCCCTGGTCCTGCTGTTTCAACACAGCACCAAGAACCTGTCTGTCTTCCTCCTCCCTGGTCCTGCTGTTTCAACACAGCACCAAGAACCTGCCTGTCTCCCTCCTCCCTGGTCCTGCTGTTTCAACACAGCACCAAGAACCTGTCTGTCTCCCAGCCTGCCTGTCTTCCTCCTCCCTGGTCCTGCTGTTTCAACACAGCACCAAGAACCTGTCTGTCTCCCAGCCTGCCTGTCTTCCTCCTCCCTGGTCCTGCTGTTTCAACACAGCACCAAGAACCTGTCTGTCTCCCTGCCTGCCTGTCTGTCTCCCAGCCTGCCTGTCTTCCTCCTCCCTGGTCCTGCTGTTTCAACACAGCACCAAGAACCTGTCTGTCTCCCAGCCTGCCTGTCTTCCTCCTCCCTGGTCCTGCTGTTTCAACACAGCACCAAGAACCTGTCTGTCTCCCAGCCTGCCTGTCTTCCTCCTCCCTGGTCCTGCTGTTTCAACACAGCACCAAGAACCTGTCTGTCTCCCAGCCTGCCTGTCTTCCTCCTCCCTGGTCCTGCTGTTTCAACACAGCACCAAGAACCTGTCTGTCTCCCTGCCTGTCTGCCTGTCTGTCTCCCAGCCTGTCTGTCTTCCTCCTCCCTGGTCCTGCTGTTTCAACACAGCACCAAGAACCTGTCTGTCTCCTGCCTGTCTGCCTGTCTGTCTCCCAGCCTGCCTGTCTTCCTCCTCCCTGGTCCTGCTGTTTCAACACAGCACCAAGAACCTGCCTGTCTCCCAGCCTGTCTCCCTCCTCCCTGGTCCTGCTGTTTCAACACAGCACCAAGAACCTGCCTGTCTCCCAGCCTGTCTCCCTCCTCCCTGGTCCTGCTGTTTCAACACAGCACCAAGAACCTGTCTGTCTCCCTGCCTGTCTGCCTGTCTGTCTCCCAGCCTGCCTGTCTTCCTCCTCCCTGGTCCTGCTGTTTCAACACAGCACCAAGAACCTGCCTGTCTCCCTGCCTGTCTCCCTGCCTGTCTCCCTGCCTGCCTGTCTGTCTCCCTGCCTGTCTGTCTGTCTCCCAGCCTGCCTGTCTTCCTCCTCCCTGGTCCTGCTGTTTCAACACAGCACCAAGAACCTGCCTGTCTCCCTGCCTGTCTCCCTGCCTGTCTCCCTGCCTGTCTCCCTGCCTGCCTGTCTTCCTCCTCCCTGGTCCTGCTGTTTCAACACAGCACCAAGAACCTGCCTGTCTCCCTGCCTGTCTGCCTGTCTGTCTCCCAGCCTGCCTGTCTTCCTCCTCCCTGGTCCTGCTGTTTCAACACAGCACCAAGAACCTGCCTGTCTCCTCCTCCCTGGTCCTGCTGTTTCAACACAGCACCAAGAACCTGTCTGTCTCCTGCCTGTCTCCCTGCCTACCTGTCTGTCTCCCAGCCTGCCTGTCTTCCTCCTCCCTGGTCCTGCTGTTTCAACACAGCACCAAGAACCTGTCTGTCTCCCAGCCTGCCTGTCTTCCTCCTCCCTGGTCCTGCTGTTTCAACACAGCACCAAGAACCTGTCTGTCTCCCAGCCTGCCTGTCTTCCTCCTCCCTGGTCCTGCTGTTTCAACACAGCACCAAGAACCTGCCTGTCTCCCTGCCTGTCTGCCTGTCTGTCTCCCAGCCTGCCTGTCTTCCTCCTCCCTGGTCCTGCTGTTTCAACACAGCACCAAGAACCTGTCTGTCTCCCAGCCTGCCTGTCTTCCTCCTCCCTGGTCCTGCTGTTTCAACACAGCACCAAGAACCTGTCTGTCTCCCAGCCTGCCTGTCTTCCTCCTCCCTGGTCCTGCTGTTTCAACACAGCACCAAGAACCTGTCTGTCTCCCAGCCTGCCTGTCTTCCTCCTCCCTGGTCCTGCTGTTTCAACACAGCACCAAGAACCTGTCTGTCTCCCTGCCTGCCTGTCTGTCTCCCAGCCTGCCTGTCTTCCTCCTCCCTGGTCCTGCTGTTTCAACACAGCACCAAGAACCTGCCTGTCTCCCAGCCTGCCTGTCTTCCTCCTCCCTGGTCCTGCTGTTTCAACACAGCACCAAGAACCTGTCTGTCTCCCAGCCTGCCTGTCTTCCTCCTCCCTGGTCCTGCTGTTTCAACACAGCACCAAGAACCTGCCTGTCTCCCTCCTCCCTGGTCCTGCTGTTTCAACACAGCACCAAGAACCTGTCTGTCTCCCTGCCTGTCTGCCTGTCTGTCTCCCAGCCTGCCTGTCTTCCTCCTCCCTGGTCCTGCTGTTTCAACACAGCACCAAGAACCTGTCTGTCTCCTGCCTGTCTGCCTGTCTGTCTCCCAGCCTGCCTGTCTTCCTCCTCCCTGGTCCTGCTGTTTCAACACAGCACCAAGAACCTGCCTGTCTCCCAGCCTGTCTCCTCCTCCCTGGTCCTGCTGTTTCAACACAGCACCAAGAACCTGCCTGTCTCCCAGCCTGTCTCCCTCCTCCCTGGTCCTGCTGTTTCAACACAGCACCAAGAACCTGCCTGTCTCCCAGCCTGTCTCCCTGCCTGTCTCCCAGCCCCAGCCTGCCTGTCTTCCTCCTCCCTGGTCCTGCTGTTTCAACACAGCACCAAGAACCTGCCTGTCTCCCTGCCTGTCTCCCTGCCTGTCTCCCTGCCTGTCTCCCTGCCTGTCTGTCTGTCTCCCAGCCTGCCTGTCTTCCTCCTCCCCTGGTCCTGCTGTTTCAACACAGCACCAAGAACCTGCCTGTCTCCCTGCCTGTCTCCCTGCCTGTCTCCCTGCCTGTCTCCCAGCCTGCCTGTCTTCCTCCTCCCTGGTCCTGCTGTTTCAACACAGCACCAAGAACCTGCCTGTCTCCCTGCCTGTCTGCCTGTCTGTCTCCCAGCCTGCCTGTCTTCCTCCTCCCTGGTCCTGCTGTTTCAACACAGCACCAAGAACCTGCCTGTCTCCCTCCTCCCTGGTCCTGCTGTTTCAACACAGCACCAAGAACCTGTCTGTCTCCTGCCTGTCTCCCTGCCTACCTGTCCTTCCTCCTCCCTGGTCCTGCTGTTTCAACACAGCACCAAGAACCTGTCTGTCTCCCAGCCTGCCTGTCTTCCTCCTCCCTGGTCCTGCTGTTTCAACACAGCACCAAGAACCTGTCTGTCTCCCAGCCTGCCTGTCTTCCTCCTCCCTGGTCCTGCTGTTTCAACACAGCACCAAGAACCTGCCTGTCTCCTGCCTGTCTGCCTGTCTGTCTCCCAGCCTGCCTGTCTTCCTCCTCCCTGGTCCTGCTGTTTCAACACAGCACCAAGAACCTGTCTGTCTCCCAGCCTGCCTGTCTTCCTCCTCCCTGGTCCTGCTGTTTCAACACAGCACCAAGAACCTGTCTGTCTCCCAGCCTGCCTGTCTTCCTCCTCCCTGGTCCTGCTGTTTCAACACAGCACCAAGAACCTGTCTGTCTCCCAGCCTGCCTGTCTTCCTCCTCCCTGGTCCTGCTGTTTCAACACAGCACCAAGAACCTGTCTGTCTCCCAGCCTGCCTGTCTTCCTCCTCCCTGGTCCTGCTGTTTCAACACAGCACCAAGAACCTGTCTGTCTCCCAGCCTGCCTGTCTTCCTCCTCCCTGGTCCTGCTGTTTCAACACAGCACCAAGAACCTGTCTGTCTCCCAGCCTGCCTGTCTTCCTCCTCCCTGGTCCTGCTGTTTCAACACAGCACCAAGAACCTGTCTGTCTCCCAGCCTGCCTGTCTTCCTCCTCCCTGGTCCTGCTGTTTCAACACAGCACCAAGAACCTGCCTGTCTCCCTGCCTGTCTCCCTGCCTGTCTCCTGCCTGTCTCCCTGTGCCTGTCTGTCTCCTGCCTGTCTGCCTGTCTGTCTCCCAGCCTGCCTGTCTTCCTCCTCCCTGGTCCTGCTGTTTCAACACAGCACCAAGAACCTGTCTGTCTCCCAGCCTGCCTGTCTTCCTCCTCCCTGGTCCTGCTGTTTCAACACAGCACCAAGAACCTGCCTGTCTCCCTGTCTGTCTCCCTGCCTGTCTCCTGCCTGTCTCCCTGCCTGTCTGCCTGTCTGTCTCCCAGCCTGCCTGTCTTCCTCCTCCCTGGTCCTGCTGTTTCAACACAGCACCAAGAACCTGCCTGTCTCCCTGCCTGTCTCCCTGCCTGTCTCCCTGCCTGTCTCCCTGCCTGCCTGTCTGTCTCCCTGCCTGTCTGCCTGCCTGTCTCCCTGCCTGCCTGTCTGTCTCCCTGCCTGTCTGCCTGTCTGTCTCCCAGCCTGCCTGTCTGTCTCCCTGCCTGTCTCCTTGCATGTCTCCCTGCCTGTCTGCCTGTCTCCCTGCCTGCCTGTCTGTCTGTCTCCCTGCCTGCCTGTCTGTCTCCCTGCCTGTCTCCTTGCATGTCTCCCTGCTTGCCTGTCTGTCTGTCTCCCTGCCTGTCTCCCTGCCTGTCATGCCTGTCTGTCTCCCTGCCTGTCTGCCTGTCTGCCTGTCTCCCTGTCTCCCTGTCTGCCTGTCTCCCTGCCTGCCTGTCTGTCTGTCTCCCTGCCTGTCTCCCTGCCTGTCAGCCTGTCTCCGTGCCTGATAGCCTGTCTCCCTGCCTGTCTGCCTGCCTGTCTGTCTCCCTGCCTGTCTCCCTGCCTGTCTGCCTGTCCCCCTGCCTGTCTGCCTGTCCCCCTGCCTGTCTCCCTGTCTCCATGCCTGTCTGCCTGTCTCCCTGTCTGCCTGTCTGCATGTCTCCCTACCTGTCTCCCTGCCTGTCAGCCTGTCTTCCGCTTTATCGCACTATTTACACTCTGTGATGTGTGAAACTACACAATGTCTTGTGGGAATCTGCACAATGTTGTTACAATTTAGATACATTGTAACAAAAATCTGTATTTTCCCACACTCTACCCCACACAACAAATAAATAGCTTTGCATGTGTGGCTCCTTACCACAATCAATCAGTGTGGCAAAAATAATCTCTGCTCAGAGGGCCATATAAAAAGTAAATTGCGGAGAGTCTTTCATTTTGGAAGATGAAACATCTTCAGAATAGAACAATCATGTCTCTGTTCATTTGGAGCTTGACAGTGACTTGGAAGAAGAGGATGGGATTTACCATCAGCAACCAGCCCCAGGACCAGCCCATCAGCATCCAGCCCATCAGCTACCTGCCCCAGGACCAGCCCATCAGCAACAAGCCCCAGGACCAGCCCATCAGCAACCAGGCCCAGGACCAGCCAGTCAGCAACCAGGACCAGGACCAGCCAGTCAGCAACCAGCCCCAAGACCATACCATCAGCAACCAGCCCCAAGACCAGCCCATCAGCAGCCAGCCCCAAGACCAACCCATCAGCAGCCAGCTCAGTCTTGCTGTGATTCCCTGACACCCATAGGTTGAAGGGAGTGGTGTTATGGGTAACCTGACCTGTAGAGCACCTGGCCAGCGCTCTAACATCCATGGAAATGGAAGGGCTGAGTGGGTATCTTCAGCTCGAAAGCCAATGTGGTGTCCAAAAAGCTCTCATTGGCCCCAGAGTCAATGAGGACCCGGAGAGATTTGGACTGGTTTCCCCACAACAGAATGACATGAAAGGAGGTGCGAGTCAGGGAAGCAGAAAAGTTCTCCATATGGCCCACCAAAGTACTTGCTCCTACCGGCGAGCCTGGTCTTTTACTGGGCAAGAGGACACAAAATGACCAAAAGTCCTGCAATACAGACAGTTCCCTGTGTTGAGCCTGTGCTGCCGTTCCGCTGGCGACAGCCCAGCTCCGTCTAGTTGCTCGGGAAACGTTCCTATCTGTCTAGTTGCTCGGGAACCAGTGCCTCGGCCGTCTTCGGTGACTCTTGAGGAATGTAGGGAAACCATGGGTGCTCTCGGCCACGGGACCGTCCGGGGACTTCCGGGATGACTTGGAGGCAAGGTGGAATCCTGGACGTGCGAGTGAAATCAAATTTTCTCTTCATCCGTCGTTCCCGCAATCGCCCATCAATGCGGATGGTCAAAGCGATGAGTGAGTCAAGATCCGTGGGTAACTCCTGAGCAGCAAGCTCATCCTTAACCTCCTCTGAGACGCCGTGCAGGGACATGTTGAACAGTTCTTCCTGGTTCCACACACTCTACGATGCCAACGTGCGGTATTCCACCACATAGTCGCCCACTCTGCGGGCGTCCTGCCGGAGCTGGATTAGCTTCCGGGCATTATCTCTCCCGGAGAACGGGGCATCAAAAACACTTTCTCCCTTTCTCAACTCTACCACGAACCCCTCCGGACTCACGCACATGGCCGGCTGTTGTTCCCATATGGCGGTAGCCCAGGTAAGAGCCATCCTAGACATCAGCGTGATGAGGTAGGTTTTCTTGGAGCTATCCGAGGGGAAGGAGGAGGGATGAGGCTCGGAAATGTGGGCACACTGAGCTAAAAAATCCCGACGGGTGCTTGGCTCTCCATTACGTCGTTCTGGGGGAGGTAAATGGGGCTCCCGGGAAGGTGGAGTGGCCTCCTGATGGATCCTGAGATGATCTCTCTCTGCCTCCTGATGGATCCTGAGAGGATCTCTCTCTGCCTCCTGATGGAACCTGAGAGGATCTCTCTCTGCCTCCTGTCTGATCCTGACAGGATCTCTCTCTGCCTCCTGTCTGATCCTGAGAGGATCTCTCTCTGCCTCCTGTCTGATCCTGAGAGGATCTCTCTCTGCCTCCTGTCTGATCCTGACAGGATCTCTCTCTGCCTCCTGTCTGATCCTGAGAGGATCTCTCTCTGCCTCCTGATGGATCCTGAGAGGATCTCTCTCTGCCTCCTGTCATCACGTTAGCATTCATGTCCAAAGGATTAGCATTTCAATTGTTATAATTATCAACTGTGTGTCTTATCTCAGTCGACCCCCACTTCCCTTTTGTCCACCAAGCCGCGATGATGGTTTATCCCACTAGGGAAACTCTGCTATCATTTACTTGTAACTATCTACTGTTTGTTTATGCATTACTGTGAATTACTTAGTTAGTAAATAAATGATTTTAAGACAATTGAGGTATGGATGACTCATAGTGAAGACTGGGTTTGTGCAGATAACCAAAAATGTACGATGTTTGTAATGAGACTAACGTCAGGTAAAGAATACGTCCTTAATCAGAAGACTAAGGGATCTGTAACGTCTGTTGGTGGAAGAAGGTGAGGACCAAGGTGCAACGTGGTACGAGTTCATATCATTTATTCCAAACGGAACAATCACATGCAAAACAACAAAGAGAACAACCGAAACAGTTCCGTCTGGAGACACAAAAACAGAAAGCAACTACCCACCCCACACAGGTGGGAAAAGGCTACCTAGGTATGGTTCTCAATCAGAGACAACGATAGACAGCTGCCTCTGATTAAGAACCACACCCGGGCCAAACACAGAAGTCCAAAACATAGAAAATGAACATAGAATTCCCCCCTAGTCACACCCTGGCCTAACCAAAATAGAGAATAAAAGCCTCTCTCTGGCCAGGGCGTGACAGGATCAGATATTAAAATATCTGAAAGTTATATTAGGAAAATTATAATGTTGCAATCTGAATATTTTCCTTGGTGCCCCGAACTTCCTAGTTTATTACAGTTACATGGTTAATCAGTTTAATCGCATAATAATAATTACAGAGATATTTGATAAAGATTAATCTTCAGTTTAATGATGCCAAAGAAACGACACTCCTGAAGGATCCTGAGAGGATCTCTCTTTGCCTCCTGAAGGATCCTGAGAGGATCTCTCTCTGCCTCCTGAAGGATCCTGAGAGGATCTCTCTCTGCCTCCTGAAGGATCCTGAGAGGATCTCTCTCTGCCTCCTGAAGGATTCTGAGAGAATGTCTCTCTGCCTCCTGAAGGATCCTGAGAGGATCTCTCTCTGCCTCCTGAAGGATTCTGAGAGGATCTCTCTCTGCCTCCTGAAGGATCCTGAGAGGATCTCTCTCTGCCTCCTGAAGGATTCTGAGAGGATCTCTCTCTGCCTCCTGAAGGATCCTGAGAGGATCTCTCTCTGCCTCCTGAAGGATCCTGAGAGGATCTCTCTCTGCCTCCTGAAGGATTCTGAGAGAATGTCTCTCTGCCTCCTGAAGGATCCTGAGAGGATCTCTCTCTGCCTCCTGAAGGATCCTGAGAGGATCTCTCTCTGCCTCCTGAAGGATCCTGAGAGGATCTCTCTCTGCCTCCTGAAGGATCCTGAGAGGATCTCTCTCTGCCTCCTG
Source organism: Oncorhynchus keta (assembly GCF_023373465.1). NCBI lineage: Eukaryota > Metazoa > Chordata > Actinopteri > Salmoniformes > Salmonidae > Oncorhynchus > Oncorhynchus keta. The sequence goes on from NC_068430.1 coordinate 1,655,334, forward strand.
AAGGATTCTGAGAGGATCTCTCTCTGCTTGTGTCACCCACCACACCACTGCTCTGCATGGCTTGGACCCAATCACAGCCTAATTTCAATGCCAAGTGCCATGAAGTATTTGGCATTTGAGATGTGTGCGTTCTAGTGACCGAGAGTCACGCAATAGTGCAAACAAGGTTTCCTGTAACGTGACTTTTCTATGTACCAGATCATTATGTGATTTTTCTTTTTGTTTTGACAAATTGTCATCTGATCTACAGACTTTGATTACACAGTGACATTTATCACACTATTCTAGCTATGGCAAGAGAAGTACCATAGATCACAGCGTGAGGAGAGCCAATACAAGCAGGACGAAGTGAAGACACAACGCTGTGATGACAGAGAACATTCTGGAAGGAGATTGCACCCATAGGCTAACACAACACCACTAGGAAGGAATCACTGATTCTTTCAACATTATAATATATATATATTATATTATATTATTATATTATATTATATATATATATATATATATATATATATATAACTAAGCCTTGGCCACAGCGTTCACATACATATTTATCAGCTCTTAACCATTTACATAATCTACCCGCCCTCATGCACTAACCATTTACATAATCTACCCTCCCTCCTGCACTAACCATTTACATAATCTACCCTCCCTCCTGCACTAACCATTTACATAATCTACCCGCCCTCATGCACTAACCATTTACATAATCTACCCTCCCTCCTGCACTAACCATTTACATAATCTACCCTCCCTCCTGCACTAACCATTTACATAATCTACCCTCCCTCCTGCACTAACCATTTACATAATCTACCCTCCCTCATGCACTAACCATTTACATAATCTACCCTCCCTCCTGCACTAACCATTTACATAATCTACCCGCCCTCCTGCACTAACCATTTACATAATCTACCCTCCCTCCTGCACTAACCATTTACATAATCTACCCTCCCTCCTGCACTAACCATTTACATAATCTACCCTCCCTCCTGCACTAACCATTTACATAATCTACCCCCTCCTGCACTAACCATTTACATAATCTACCCTCCCTCCTGCACTAACCATTTACATAATCTACCCGCCCTCCTGCACTAACCATTTACATAATCTACCCTCCCTCCTGCACTAACCATTTACATAATCTACCCTCCCTCCTGCACTAACCATTTACATAATCTACCCTCCTCCTGCACTAACCATTTACATAATCTACCCTCCCTCCTGCACTTTTACATATCTACCCTCCTCCTGCACTAACCATTTACATAATCTACCCTCCCTCCCTGCACTAACCTGGTACATAATCTACCCTCCCTCCTGCACTAACCTTTACATAATCTACCCCCTCCTGCACTAACCTGGTACATAATCTACCCTCCTCCTGCACTAACCATTTACATAATCTACCCTCCTCCTGCACTAACCATTTACATAATCTACCCTCCCTCCTGCACTAACCATTTACATAATCTACCCTCCCTCCTGCACTAACCATTTACATAATCTACCCCCCTCCTGCACTAACCATTTACATAATCTACCCCCCTCCTGCACTAACCATTTACATAATCTACCCTCCCTCCTGCACTAACCATTTACATAATCTACCCTCCCTCCTGCACTAACCATTTACTAATCTGCCCTCCTGCACTACCTTTACATAATCTACCCTCCCTCCTGCACTAACCATTTACATAATCTACCCCCCCCCTGCACTAACCATTTACATAATCTACCCGCCCTCCTGCACTAACCAGTTACATAATCTACCCGCCCTCCTGCACTAACCTGTTACATAATCTCCCCTCCCTCCTGCACTAACCATTTACATAATCTACCCGCCCTCATGCACTAACCATTTACATAATCTACCCTCCCTCCTGCACTAACCATTTACATAATCTACCCTCCTCCTGCACTAACCATTTACATAATCTACCCTCCCTCCTGCACTAACCATTTACATAATCTACCCTCCCTCCTGCACTAACCATTTACATAATCTACCCTCCCTCTGCCTAACCATTTACATAATCTACCCGCCCTCCTGCACTAACCATTTACATAATCTACCCTAACTAACCATTTACATAATCTACCCTCCTGCACTAACCATTTACATAATCTACCCTCCCTCCTGCACTAACCATTTACATAATCTACCCTCCCTCCTGCACTAACCATTTACATAATCTACCCCTCCTGCACTAACCATTTACATAATCTACCCGCCCTCCTGCACTAACCATTTACATAATCTACCCTCCCTCCTGCACTAACCATTTACATAATCTACCCTCCCTCCTGCACTAACCATTTACATAATCTACCCTCCCTCCTGCACTAACCATTTACATAATCTACCCTCCCTCCTGCACTAACCATTTACATAATCTACCCCCCTCCTGCACTAACCATTTACATAATCTACCCTCCTCCTGCACTAACCATTTACATAATCTACCCTCCCTCCTGCACTAACCATTTACATAATCTACCCTCCCTCCTGCACTAACCATTTACATAATCTACCCCCCCTCCTGCACTAACCATTTACATAATCTACCCTCCCTCATGCACTAACCATTTACATAATCTACCCTCCCTCCTGCACTAACCATTTACATAATCTACCCTCCCTCCTGCACTAACCATTTACATAATCTACCCTTCCTGCACTAACCATTTACATAATCTACCCTCCCTCCTGCACTAACCATTTACATAATCTACCCTCCTCCTGCACTAACCATTTACATAATCTACCCCCCTCCTGCACTAACCATTTACATAATCTACCCTCCCTCCTGCACTAACCATTTACATAATCTACCCTCCTCCTGCACTACCATTTACATAATCTACCCTCCCTCCTGCACTAACCATTTACATACTGCCCTCCCTCCTGCACTAACCATTTACATAATCTACCCTCCCTCCTGCACTAACCATTTACATAATCTACCTGCACTAACCATTTACATAATCTACCCTCCCTCCTGCACTAACCATTTACATCTACCCCTCCTGCACTAACCATTTACATAATCTGCTACTAACCATTTACATAATCTACCCTCCCTCCTGCAAACCATTTACATAATCTACCCTCCCTCCTGCACTAACCATTTACATAATCTACCCTTCCTGCACTAACCATTTACATAATCTACCCTCCCTCCTGCACTAACCATTTACATAATCTACCCTCCTCCTGCACTAACCATTTACATAATCTACCCTCCCTCCTGCACTAACCATTTACATAATCTACCCTCCTGCACTAACCATTTACATAATCTACCCTCCCTCCTGCACTAACCATTTACATAATCTACCCTCCCTCCTGCACTAACCATTTACATAATCTACCCTCCCTCCTGCACTAACCATTTACATAATCTACCCTCCCTCCTGCACTAACCATTTACATAATCTACCCTCCTCCTGCACTAACCATTTACATAATCTACCCGCCCTCCTGCACTAACCATTTACATAATCTACCCTCCCTCCTGCACTAACCATTTACATAATCTACCCTCCTCCTGCACTAACCATTTACATAATCTACCCTCCCTCCTGCACTAACCATTTACATAATCTACCCTCCCTCCTGCACTAACCATTTACATAATCTACCCTCCCTCCTGCACTAACCATTTACATAATCTACCCTCCTCCTGCACTAACCATTTACATAATCTACCCTCCCTCCTGCACTAACCATTTACATAATCTACCCTCCCTCCTGCACTAACCATTTACATAATCTACCCTCCCTCCTGCACTAACCATTTACATAATCTACCCTCCCTCCTGCACTAACCATTTACATAATCTACCCTCCCTCATGCACTAACCATTTACATAATCTACCCGCCGTCCTGCACTAACCATTTACATAATCTACCCTCCTCCTGCACTAACCATTTACATAATCTACCCTCCCTCCTGCACTAACCATTTACATAATCTACCCTCCCTCCTGCACTAACCATTTACATAATCTACCCTCCCTCCTGCACTAACCATTTACATAATCTACCCCCCTCCTGCACTAACCATTTACATAATCTACCCTCCCTCCTGCACTAACCATTTACATAATCTACCCTCCCTCCTGCACTAACCATTTACATAATCTACCCTCCTCCTGCACTAACCATTTACATAATCTACCCCTCCTGCACTAACCATTTACATAATCTACCCTCCCTCCTGCACTAACCATTTACATAATCTACCCTCCCTCCTGCACTAACCATTTACATAATCTACCCTCCCTCCTGCACTAACCATTTACATAATCTACCCCCTCCTGCACTAACCATTTACATCCTCCCACTAACCATTTACATAATCTACCCCCTCCTGCACTTACAACCATTTACATAACCATTTACTACCCCTCCCTCCTGCACTAACCATTTACTAACCATTTACCCTACCCTCCTCCTGCACTAACCATTTACATAATCTACCCTCCCTCCTGCACTAACCATTTACATAATCTACCCTCCCTCCTGCACTAACCATTTACATAATCTACCCTCCTCCTGCACTAACCATTTACATAATCTACCCCTCCCTCCTGCACTAACCATTTACATAATCTACCCTCCCTCCTGCACTAACCATTTACATAATCTACCCTCCCTCCTGCACTAACCATTTACATAATCTACCCTCCCTCCTGCACTAACCATTTACATAATCTACCCTCTCCTGCACTAACCATTTACATAATCTACCCTCCTGCACTCCATTTACATAATCTGCACTCCTCCTGCAACCATTTACATAATCTGCCTCCCTCCTGCACTAACCATTTACATAATCTACCCTCCCTCCTGCACTAACCATTTACATAATCTACCCTCCTCATGCACTAACCATCTAATCTACCCTCCCTCCTGCACTAACCATTTACATAATCTACCCTCCCTCCTGCACTAACCATTTACATAATCTACCCTATGCACTAACCATTTACATAATCTACCCTCCTGCACTAACCATTTACATAATCTACCCTCCTCCTGCACTAACCATTTACATAATCTACCCTCCTCCTCACTGCATTTACATAACCATCCTGCACTTTTACATACTAACCATCTAACCCTCCTGCACCCATTTACATAATCTACCCCCTGCACTAACCATTTACATAATCTACCCTCCCTCCTGTACTAACCATTTACATAATCTACCCCCCTCCTGCACTAACCATTTACATAATCTACCTCCCTCCTGCACTAACCATTTACATAATCTACCCTCCCTCCTGCACTAACCATTTACATAATCTACCCTCCTCCTGCACTAACCATTTACATAATCTACCCTCCCTCCTGCACTAACCATTTACATAATCTACCCTCCCTCCTGCACTAACCATTTACATAATCTACCCCCCTCCTGCACTAACCATTTACATAATCTACCCTCCCTCCTGCACTAACCATTTACATAATCTACCCCCCTCCTGCACTAACCATTTACATAATCTACCCCCCTCCTGCACTAACCATTTACATAATCTACCCTCCCTCCTGCACTAACCATTTACATAATCTACCCTCCCTCCTGCACTAACCATTTACATAATCTACCCTCCCTCCTGCACTAACCATTTACATAATCTACAACCCTCCTGCACTAACCATTTACATAATCTACCCCCTCCTGCACTAACCATTTACATAATCTGCACTAACCTTTACATAATCTACCCTCCCTCCTGCACTAACCATTTACATAATCTACCCTCCCTCCTGCACTAACCATTTACATAATCTACCCTCCCTCCTGCACTAACCATTTACATAATCTACCCTCCCTCCTGCACTAACCATTTACATAATCTACCCTCCCTCCTGCACTAACCATTTACATAATCTACCCTCCCTCCTGCACTGACCTTTACATAATCTACCCTCCTCCTGCACTAACCATTTACATAATCTACCCTCCCTCCTGCACTAACCATTTACATAATCTACCCTCCTCCTGCACTAACCATTTACATAATCTACCCTCCCTCCTGCACTAACCATTTACATAATCTACCCTCCCTCCTGCACTAACCATTTACATAATCTACCCTCCCTCCTGCACTAACCATTTACATAATATACCCTCCTCCTGCACTAACCATTTACATAATCTACCCTCCCTCCTGCACTAACCATTTACATAATCTACCCCCTCCTACACTAACCATTTACATAATCTACCCCCCCTCCTGCACTAACCATTTACATAATCTACCCTCCCTCCTGCACTAACCATTTACATAATCTACCCGCCCTCCTGCACTAACCATTTACATAATCTACCCTCTCCTGCACTAACCATTTACATAATCTACCCCCCTCCTGCACTAACCATTTACATAATCTACCCTCCTGCACTAACCATTTACATAATCTACCCTCCCTCCTGCACTAACCATTTACATAATCTACCCTCCCTCCTGCACTAACCATTTACATAATCTACCCTCCTCCTGCACTAACCATTTACATAATCTACCCTCCCTCCTGCACTAACCTTTACATAATCTACCCTCCTCCTGCACTAACCATTTACATAATCCATTTACATAATCTACCCTCCTCCTGCACTAACCATTTACATAATCTACCCTCCCTCCTGCACTAACCATTTACATAATCTACCCACCCTCCTGCACTAACCTTTTACATAATCTACCCTCCCTCCTGCACTAACCATTTACATAATCTACCCCCCCTCCTGCACTAACCATTTACATAATCTACCCTCCTCCTGCACTAACCATTTACATAATCTACCCTCCCTCCTGCACTAACCATTTACATAATCTACCCCCCTCCTGCACTAACCATTTACATAATCTACCCTCCTCCTGCACTAACCATTTACATAATCTACCCTCCCTCCTGCACTAACCATTTACATAATCTACCCTCCCTCCTGCACTAACCATTTACATAATCTACCCGCCCTCCTGCACTAACCATTTACATAATCTACCCTCCTCCTGCACTAACCATTTACATAATCTACCCTCTCTCCTGCACTAACCTGTTACATAATCTACCCCCCCTCTCCTGCACTAACCTGTTACATAATCTACCCCCCTCTCCTGCACTAACCTGTTACATAATCTACCCTCCCTCCTGCACTAACCATTTACATAATCTACCCCCCTCCTCCTGCTACCCTCCCTCCTGCAACCATTTACATAATCTACCCCCTCCTGCACTAACCATTTACATAATCTACCCTCTCTCCTGCACTAACCATTTACATAATCTACCCTCCTCCTGCACTAACCATTTACATAATCTACCCTCCTCCTGCACTAACCATTTACATAATCTACCCTCCTCCTGCACTAACCATTTACATAATCTACCCTCTCTCCTGCACTAACCATTTACATAATCTACCCCTCCTGCACTAACCTTTACATAATCTACCCCCCCTCTCCTGCACTAACCTGTTACATAATCTACCCCCCTCTCCTGCACTAACCTGTTACATAATCTACCCTCCCTCCTGCACTAACCATTTACATAATCTACCCACCCTCCTGCACTGACCTGTTACATAATCTACCCGCCCTCCTGCACTAACCCGTTACATTACGTAACATATATTTATTTTTATTTCACCTTTATTTAACCAGGTAGGCAAGTTGAGAACAAGTTCTCATTTACAATTGCGACCTGGCCAAGATAAAGCAAAGCAGTTCGACAGATACAACGACACAGAGTTACACATGGAGTAAAACAAACATACAGTCAATAATACAGTATAAACAAGTCTGTATACGATGTGAGCAAATGAGGTGAGAAGGGAGGTAAAGGCAAAAAAGGCCATGCTGGCAAAGTAAATACAATATAGCAAGTAAAACACTGGAATGGTAGATTTGCAATGGAAGAATGTGCAAAGTAGAAATAAAAATAATGGGGTGCAAAGGAGCAAAATAAATCAAGAAATTAAATACAGTTGGGAAAGAGGTAGTTGTTTGGGATAAATTATAGGTGGGCTATGTACAGGTGCAGTAATCTGTGAGCTGCTCTGACAGTTGGTGCTTAAAGCTAGTGAGGGAGATAAGTGTTTCCAGTTTCAGAGATTTTTGTAGTTCGTTCCAGTCATTGGCAGCAGAGAACTGGAAGGAGAGGCGGCCAAAGAAAGAATTGGTTTTGGGGGTGACTAGAGAGATATACCTGCTGGAGCGTGTGCTACAGGTGGGAGATGCTATGGTGACCAGCGAGCTGAGATAAGGGGGGACTTTAACACACCTCCTGTACTAACCTGTTAGAGTACATAACATACTTCCTGTACTAACCTGTTACAGTACATAACACACCTCCTGTACTAACCTGTTAGACTACATAACATAGCTCGTAGCACTCATTTCCGTCATCATGAAGTGCTTTGAGAGACTAGTCAAGGACCATATCACCTCCACCCTACCTGACACCCTAGACCCACTCCAATTTGCTTACCGCCCAAATAGGTCCACAGACGATGCAATCTCAACCACACTGCACACTGCCCTAACCCACCTGGACAAGAGGAATACCTATGTGAGAATGCTGTTCATCGACTACAGCTCGGCATTTAACACCATAGTGCCCTCCAAGCTCGTCATCAAGCTCGAGACCCTGGGTCTCGACCCCGCCCTGTGCAACTGGGTACTGGACTTCCTGACGGGCCGCCCCCAGGTGGTGAGGGTAAGTAACAACATCTCCACCCCGCTGATCCTCAACACTGGGGCCCCACAAGGGTGCGTTCTGAGCCCTCTCCTGTACTCCCTGTTCACCCACGACTGCGTGGCCACGCACGCCTCCAACTCAATCATCAAGTTTGCAGACGACACAACAGTGGTAGTCTTGATTACCAACAACGACGAGACGGCCTACAGGGAGGAGGTGAGGGCCCTCGGAGTGTGGTGTCAGGAAAATAACCTCACAATCAACGTCAACAAAACTAAGGAGATGATTGTGGACTTCAGGAAACAGCAGAGGGAACACCCCCCTATCCACATCGATGGAACAGTAGTGGAGAGGGTAGTAAGTTTTAAGTTCCTCGGCGTACACATCACAGACAAACTGAATTGGTCCACTCACACAGACAGCATCGTGAAGAAGGCGCAGCAGCGCCTCTTCAACCTCAGGAGGCTGAAGAAATTCGGCTTGTCACCAAAAGCACTCACAAACTTCTACAGATGCACAATCGAGAGCATCCTGGCGGGCTGTATCACCACCTGGTACGGCAACTGCTCCGCCCACAACCGTAAGGCTCTCCAGAGGGTAGTGAGGTCTGCAAAACGCATCACCGGGGGCAAACTACCTACACCACCCGATGTCACAGGAAGGCCATAAAGATCATCAAGGACAACAACCACCCGAGCCACTGCCTGTTCACCCCGCTATCATCCAGAAGGCGAGGTCAGTACAGGTGCATCAAAGCTGGGACCGAGAGACTGAAAAACAGCTTCTATCTCAAGGCCTTCAGACTGTTAAACAGCCACCACTAACATTGAGTGGCTGCTGGCAACACACTGACTCAACTCCAGCCACTTTAATAATGGGAATTGATGGGAAATTATGTAAATATATCACTAGCCACTTTAAACAATGCTACCTAATATAATGTTTACATACCCTACATTATTCATCTCATATGTATACGTATATACTGTACTCTACATCATCGACTGCATCCTTATGTAATACATGTATCACTAGCCACTTTAACTCTGCCACTTTGTTTACATACTCATCTCATATGTATATACTGCACTCGATACCATCTACTGCATCTTGCCTATGCCGCTCTGTACCATTACTCATTCATATATCTTTATGTACATGTCCTTCTGTAGCTCAGTTGGTAGAGCATGGCGCTTGTAACGCCAGGGTAGTGGGTTCGATTCCGGACCACCCATACGTAGAATGTATGCACACATGACTGTAAGTCGCTTTGGATAAAAGCGTCTGCGAAATGGCATATATTATTATTATTATTATATTCTTTATCCCTTTACACTTGTGTGTATAAGGTAGTAGTTTTGGAATTGTTAGGTAGATTACTTGTTGGTTATCACTGCATTGTCGGAACTAGAAGTACAAGCATTTCGCTACACTCGCATTAACATCTGCTAACCATGTGTATGTGACAAATACAATTTGATTTGATTTGATTTGAACAGGGAGAACAGAGAACATGGAGAACAGAGAGAACAGAGAGAACAGAGAGAACAGGGAGAACAGGGAGAACAGAGAGAACAGAGAGAACAGAGAGAACAGAGAGAACAGGAGAACAGGGAGAAGAGGGAGAACAGAGAGAACAGGGAGAACAGGGAGAACAGAGAGAACAGAGAGAACAGAGAGAACAGGAGAACAGAGAGAACAGGGAGAACAGGGAGAACAGAGAGAACAGAGAGAACAGGGAGAACAGAGAGAACAGAGAGAACAGGAGAACAGGGAGAAGAGGGAGAACAGAGAGAACAGGGAGAACAGGGAGAACAGAGAGAACAGAGAGAACAGATAGAACAGGAGAACAGGGAGAAGAGGGAGAACAGAGAGAACAGAGAGAACACGGAGAACAGAGAGAACAGGAGAACAGGGAGAACAGAGAGAACAGGAGAACAGGGAGAACAGAGAGAACAGAGAGAACAGGGAGAACAGGGAGAACAGAGAGAACAGAGAGAACAGAGAGAACAGGAGAACAGGGAGAAGAGGGAGAACAGAGAGAACAGGGAGAACAGAGAGAACAGGGAGAACAGAGAGAACAGAGAGAACAGAGAGAACAGAGAGAACAGGAGAACAGGGAGAAGAGGGAGAACAGAGAGAACAGGGAGAACAGGGAGAACAGAGAGAACAGAGAGAACAGAGAGAACAGAGAGAACAGAGAGAACAGGAGAACAGGGAGAAGAGGGAGAACAGAGAGAACAGGGAGAACAGGGAGAACAGAGAGAACAGAGAGAACAGAGAGAACAGAGAGAACAGGAGAACAGGGAGAAGAGGGAGAACAGGGAGAACAGGGAGAACAGAGAGAACAGAGAGAACAGGGAGAAGAGGGAGAACAGAGAGAACAGAGAGAACAGAGAGAACAGGGAGAACAGGGAGAACAGAGAGAACAGAGAGAACAGAGAGAACAGGGAGAACAGAGAGAACAGAGAGAACAGGGAGAACAGAGAGAACAGAGAGAACAGGGAGAACAGGGAGAACAGAGAGTACAGGGAGAACAGAGAGAACAGAGAGAACAGGAGAACAGGGAGAAGAGGGAGAACAGAGAGAACAGAGAGAACGACATGGCTGCCAATGTGATGCAACCAGGGCCGACGCGGCTGGCGGGTTACTCATGTGCAGGACATAAAGACGTCCTTTGAACTGTTCAAAAGAAGAACCCTACGCTGGCATCTTGGGATATTCTTCAACATCTTGGACATCTCGGCGTTTGTCATCTGAATGGCGTTGAACCCAGATTGGAACAGAGGGAAGCTCCAGAGGAGACGGCTCTTTCTCGAGGAGCTGGGCAAGGCATTGGTAAGACCTCAAATTCAGAGGAGGCAACATATCCCAAGGACCCCTGCTTCTGCAGCCATCGTGAGGAGGATTCAGGAGGAGGATGCTGGTGCCCCATCCTCCCCATCCGCCCCGACCCACAGAACCAACAACTCCAATACAGGAAGTGTGAGTGATGTTGTTGCATGTGTGTGTGTGTGACTCTCCTACCTTGGCCTGATGAACGCACAGACACATTGCCTAATGTAATTATATATGTGAGTGAGTGAGTGAGTGAGTGAGTGAGTGAGTGGGGGACTGAGTATGTGAGTGAGTGAGTGGGGGACTGAGTATGTGAGTGAGTGAGTGAGTGAGTGAGTGAGTGAGTGAGTGAGTGAGTGGGGACTGAGTAGTGAGTGAGTGAGTGGTGAGTGGTGTGAGTGGGGGACTGAGTGAGTGAGTGAGTGGGTGAGTGAGTGAGTGAGTGAGTGAGTGTGAGTGAGTGAGTGAGTGAGTGAGTGAGTGAGTGAGTGAGTGAGTGAGTGAGTGAGTGAGTGAGTGAGTGAGTGAGAGTGAGTGAGTGAGTGAGTGAGTGAGTGAGTGAGTGAGTGAGTGAGTGAGTGGGGAGTGAGTATGTGAGTGAGTGAGTGGTGAGTGAGTGAGTGAGTGAGTGAGTGAGTGAGATGAGTGAGAGTATGTGAGTGAGTGAGTGAGTGCAGTGAGTGAGTATGTGAGTGACCCAAGAAGAGCAGGAAGTGTGAGTGAGTGAGTGAGTGAGTGAGTGGTGACTGAGTATGTGAGTGAGTGAGTGAGTGAGTGAGTGAAGTGAGTGGGGGACTGAGTATGTCCATAGTGGTGTTTAGTGAGTGAGTGAGTGAGTGGGGGGACTGAGTAAACATGAGTGAGTGAGTATGTGAGTGAGTGAGTGAGTGAGTGGGGGACTGAGTTGAGTGTCATAGAGTGAGTGAGTGAGTGAGTATGTGGTGAGTGAGTGAGTGGAGTGAGTGAGTGAGGTGAGTGAGTGAAATGAGTAGATTTAGATTTTTGTTTACAAAATCACATTTTGAGTGAGTGAGTGAGTGAGTGAGTGAGTATAGTGGTGGTGAGTGAGTGAGTGAGGCTGGTGGTGAGTGAGTGATGAGAGTATGTGAGTGAGTGAGTGAGTGAGTGAGCGAGTGAGTGAGCGAGTGAGTGAGATGTTAATAAAATGTCTGAACTAAGTGTTTTCATCATTCTAGATTGCAGCCGGTAGCAACAAGAAGTAGCGCTGAGACGTGTGTGGACCCAAGAAGAGCAGGAAGACACAGTACACATGTATCACGTGCAAGAAATACATTTGCAACACACACACACAGTAAAACTCTGTCCCTCATGTGGTGTACAGACCGGCCTTAATTTGTGTTCAATGGGGCTCATTTGTCATTTCCATAATATACTGTTTACTGTGTGTAAAATGTGTCCGTCCAATTTGTTCAGTTCAGAGCAATAAACATCAACGATGATAAACCTTGTTTCACTTATATTTGTTCAAGATTAACATAATTTATTCCACCCATGTCTTGATTATCATAGATTTTTGTTTACAGAAATCACATTTTATATAAAAAGTGAAACAAATAGCCCTGTTATTGACGAATGTGATCTAGCAGGTAAATGGAAACTATAAAGAAAGGTAGGTCTCTATTGCTTGTAATTGATATAAATCAACATCTAAGTATTAAAAGTATATATATATATATATATATTTTTTTTTTAACATAAATTGTTACGGCTGTGTTGTTTTTAAAAAAAACAATAATGTTGTGGGTCCATCAGACCCGTGACAACAACATTGAACACTCTACACAGGGATGAAATAATCAGACATGAAAACAAGTCTTTACAATATGTGTCCCCCTGTTAAATGATACTTTAAGATGATTTAAGAGCGATAATTCAAAGGTTCCTACCCAAAGGAAAGGTTCCTACCCAAAGGAAAGGTTCCTACCCAAAGGAAAGGTTCCTACCCAAAGGAAAGGTTCCTACCCAAAGGAAAGGTTCCTACCCAAAGGAAAGGTTCCTACCCAAAGGAAAGGTTCCTACCCAAAGGAAAGGTTCCTACCCAAAGGAAAGGTTCCTACCCAAAGGAAAGGTTCCTACCCAAAGGAAAGGTTCCTACCCAAAGGAAAGGTTCCTACAATGTGAACCTCCAATCACACCACTATAAATCAGGAGTATAATCTGCATTAAAGGACTCACACGGTAGAAGAATGCCATTTGTCCATGCACTGTAAAACAGTGCTTTTATTCTGCACCGGATGTACTCTACTGTCCTCGAGTCTCAGAGTCATGTTATAATCATTTTAATCATATTATATATATATATATATAATCAATCTCTGTAATACAATATATAATACAATTTTAAATTAGATACATTTACTAAAATAGTTAATCTAAAAAACAAAAAGATAATATCCCCCAAATATAGACATGATGAAAAGCAGACGTTATAATCTATAGTTCTTTATTTACTTCTGCAGATAACATATATGGCAAATCATGCTTTTTTTTTTTTTCATATAACACCATCTAAAGACATTTATTATATATTTTTATTTTTTACATAGAATATTTTACATTAGGCCCATGAAACTGGTAGAAATATACAAAACAAGATTATTTTTTGACGAGACGAGTGTATATATTATTTCATTATTATACTACTATCGTTATTGCAAGTGTATTATTTTACATAGCAGAAATATACTGTATGTGCTTTAGTTTCTGAGAGAATCGTATTATTGCAGAAAACAAGTTTTTTTTTTTTTTTTCATCGACATGTAAGACATAATCAGATCAGATCGTACGGACAATTCACAGTTACGCGTATAAACACATAGTTTTACAACATCATTTGAAGACAGACAACTGCAGTGTGGTAACTTTATACAAAATGAACGGAACCCTTATTTTAGTTATATCATCTTTGCAGAGACCAAAACAACTCATTGAAACCAGATCCTTGGCATTTGTAGCTGCCATGGCAACAAACTAGTTGATATCTTATAGAAATACATATTTGATCATTTTGTGGAATTAATATATAATCAAACTAAATATATTTATACATATACTGTATATATTTTAATCTATTTCTATATATATATATTGCCAAACAACTTGATAATTCATACGTTTCGTCTTTCAATTAAAAAAAAAAAAACAAGGTATATTTTCAGTAATAATATTGTTGTTGGTTTCTGGTCAGGTTAGGTTATAGTCCATCGATAAGGTTTCTCGCTCAGATCATGACATTGGAAACCTGTACAGTCATAACAACAGACTATGGCTATTAACAGAGCCATATATTTAAACAGTTAGAATTTTCAATAATTGTTCTAATTCTACACATTAATTTAGATGGCATTGTTTAAATATTACCCATGTAATGTTAAAGGAGAGTTAACATGGCTGTTATAGAATGTTGTAGTGTCATGTTAATGAGTTTTCTAACATGGCTGTTATAGAATGTTGTAGTGTCATGTTAATGAGGTTCTAACATGGCTTCTATAGAATGTTGTAGTGTCACGTTAATGGGGCTCTAACATGGCTGTTATATAATGTTGTAGTGTCATGTTAATGGGGTTCTAACATGACTGTTATAGAATGTTGTAGTGTCATGTTAATGGGGTTCTAACATGGCTGTTATAGAATGTTGTAGTGTCATGTTAATGGGGCTCTAACATGGCTGTTATAGAATGTTGTAGTGTCATGTTAATGGGGTTCTAACATGGCTGCTATAGAATGTTGTAGTGTCATGTTAATGGGGCTCTAACATGGCTGCTATAGAATGTTGTAGTGTCATGTTAATGGGGCTCTAACATGGCTGCTATAGAATGTTGTAGTGTCATGTTAATGGGGTTCTAACATGGCTTGTATAGAATGTTGTAGTGTCATGTTAATGGGGCTCTAACATGGCTGTTATAGAATGTTGTAGTGTCATGTTAATGGGGCTCTAACATGGCTGCTATAGAATGTTATAGTGTCATGTTAATGGGTCTCTAACATGGCTGTTATAGAATGTTGTATTGTCATGTTAATGGGGTTCTAACATGGCTGTTATAGAATGTTGTAGTGTCATGTTAATGGGGCTCTAACATGACTGTTATAGAATGTTGTAGTGTCATGTTAATGGGGCTCTAACAAGGCTGTTATAGAATGTTGTAGTGTCATGTTAATGGGGTTCTAACATGGCTGCTATAGAATGTTGTAGTGTCATGTTAATGGGGTTCTAACATGGCTGCTATAGAATGTTGTAGTGTCATGTTAATGGGGCTCTAACATGGCTGTTATAGAATGTTGTAGTGTCATGTTAATGGGGCTCTAACATGGCTGTTATAGAATGTTGTAGTGTCATGTTAATGGGGTTCTAACATGGCTGTTATAGAATGTTGTAGTGTCATGTTAATGGGGCTCTAACATGGCTGTTATAGAATGTTGTAGTGTCATGTTAATGGGGCTCTAACATGGCTGTTATAGAATGTTGTAGTGTCATGTTAATGGGGTCTCTAACATGGCTGTTATAGAATGTTGTAGTGTCATGTTAATGGGGCTCTAACATGGCTGTTATAGAATGTTGTAGTGTCATGTTAATGGGGCTCTAACATGGCTGTTATAGAATGTTGTAGTGTCATGTTAATGGGGCTCTAACATGGCTGCTATAGAATGTTGTAGTGTCATGTTAATGGGGCTCTAACATGGCTGCTATAGAATGTTGTAGTGTCATGTTAATGGGGCTCTAACATGGCTGCTATAGAATGTTGTAGTGTCATGGGGCTTAATAGAATGTTGTAGTGTCATGTTAATGGGGCTCTAACATGGCTGCTATAGAATGTTGTAGTGTCATGTTAATGGGGCTCTAACATGGCTGCTATAGAATGTTGTAGTGTCATGTTAATGGGGTTCTAACATGGCTGTTATAGAATGTTGTAGTGTCATGTTAATGGGGCTCTAACATGGCTGCTTATAGAATGGGGTTAACATGTGTTATAGTGTTATATGTTAATGGGGCTCTAACATGGCTGTTATAGAATGTTGTAGTGTCATGTTAATGGGGCTCTAACATGGCTTGTATAGAATGTTGTAGTGTCACGTTAATGGGGCTCTAACATGGCTGCTATAGAATGTTGTAGTGTCATGTTAATGGGGCTCTAACATGGCTGCTATAGAATGTTGTAGTGTCATGTTAATGGGGCTCTAACATGGCTGCTATAGAATGTTGTAGTGTCATGTTAATGGGGCTCTAACATGGCTGCTATAGAATGTTGTAGTGTCATGTTAATGGGGCTCTAACATGGCTGTTATAGAATGTTGTAGTGTCATGTTAATGGAGCTCTAACATGGCTGTTATAGAATGTTGTAGTGTCATGTTAATGGGGCTCTAACATGGCTGTTATAGAATGTTGTAGTGTCATGTTAATGGGGCTCTAACATGGCTGTTATAGAATGTTGTAGTGTCATGTTAATGGGGCTCTAACATGGCTGCTATAGAATGTTGTAGTGTCATGTTAATGGGGTTCTAACATGGCTGTTATAGAATGTTGTATTGTCAAGTTAATGGGGCTCTAACATGGCTGCTATAGAATGTTGTATTGTCAAGTTAATGCATCATATTGCAGAAACCTCATCTCTCTAAATACATGGCTCTTGCTTCGACTAGAATGACTGACTAACTGACTGACTGGTGTAAGGAAGGAAAGTCTTCGTTCACAACTCTCATCACGGTAGTTTCAGTAGATCATTTGGTCGCTTTTCACGGCTGTTCCTGAGGAGTTGGACACTAAATGTGGTAAACATGATTGCAGTAAAACAGTATATCTGGGTTATTAGGAGTTGTTAGACAATCACTGCTCAAATGCTGCTTCTGTAGTAATACTTCTTATTGTACCCTGTTCTCTGCAGCGACGGGCACGTGAGGGATGCTTCTCATTTCGGCCTGTAAATCTAGACCGTGTCACGTCGTTTAGTGTTTCGCGCTAATCCCTTCTCACCAGCGTATGATTTTGGTCCGTCTCACTCTCACATTCAAAAAACATCCTACAGAGGATTTTAAAAACAAGTTATAGGACACATAGAAAGTTATTGTTCTTTAGAAAACAAAGATACAATTAAAACAGTCTCTCGTATGTAACGGTAATCTGCGTTGTTTTGTAACAGGTACTTCCAGTCATGTCATGCCAGATGGTCTGAGATCCATACCGGTCTTGTGCTTTTCAAAGGTTAAGATAAATGTATGTGATAATATTATATAAAATATATGGACATTTGCCTTGCAGGTTGCACGTTCCCATAATGGTCATCGCTTATGATTGGTCAATATTCAATTCCACTCTGCAATTTTCATATTGAGTTAATTTGTGGACTTTAATACATAGTTTTTTTCCCCGGTATTTCTTTCATACGGATTTGAATGTGTGTCTTTCCTTTTCACAATCAAAAGCTATAGCAACGTATGAGAACACCGAGGTCCGAGCCTCAATAATGATTTCAAATTGGATATTTATTTGTTTAATTATTGTTATTATTATTATTATTTTTTTAAACTCTTGTTTGGGGTCTCAAATTACTGTTTGAGAATTAGAATATAAACTTGGTTGTGCATCAGCACTTTCTTCTCTTGTTATGTGTCAGTAAACCTCCATCCAAGGTTGTTATGCAAGTGAAGTCTTACCATGTAAAAACAATATAATGAATCAGGTGTGATGGAAACAGGAAGTTTCAGTCCAATTTGTATAAATGTCGATAGATCATCTCTTCGTTCGACATGGTGGGATGTTTTTTTATTTGTGTGTCTGTAAAATGTGTTTTTGTGAGAAATGGTGGGTGGAAATCACTTTGATGCTCAAATATTTATATAATAACCATCCTATTGAAGTACATTTGGAGTCACGCGATGATATGGTGTGTGGTCCTCCCCACTACGACCCGGGAAAGCATGCAGTTTATTAGGCTTGATATTAAATAAAGGATGATGAACTTCACAGGGTGGTGAAAGATGATCTTGATGCTCCCTTTCTAATAAATATCTGGGGTCTTATTCTGGTGACGTGATGATCGATGCTCGACTCCTGTTTGACAAAATAAAAAATATTCTTGCTATTATCCATAATAATAATAAATCTCATTATGTTAATTAGCCCCACACTGCATCTGTCGTTGGTATTTGTAGTTTAAGTCATCCATTTTGTGACAAAACTGTTTGGTAGAGTTGAAAATGCAATGGAAACAATAGTTGTTTGTTTAAAAGTCCGGCACATGAAAACTGGAACGCAAAAGTGTATTTTTATGTGCACTATTCTATCTCACACTGATTGTTTCATCCGTTTCAAGTCTATTAGGGGGTGGAAACACGGGTGTGGAAATGTGCATATTTTCTTTATGTGTGACAGTCACTCAATTAGCCCAATTCAGTTAAACCTTTTTAGATTGGTTAATTAGTCTATTTACTCATCTAAACGTGTAGTAATCATGGCTGAATTACCGACAGGGCATGCAGGGCACATTCCCAGGGGGCCTTGACCTCCAGGGGCCTTGACCTCCAGGGGGCCTTGACCTCCAGGGGGCCTGACCTCCAGGGGGCCTGACCTCCAGGGGCCTTGACCTCCAGGGGCCTTGACCTCCAGGGGCCTTGACCTCCAGGGGCCTTGACCTCCAGGGGCCTTGACCTCCAGGGGGCCTTGACCTCCAGGGGCCTTGACCTCCAGGGGCCTTGACCTCCAGGGGGCCTTGACCTCCAGGGGCCTTGACCTCCAGGGGGCCTTGACCTCCAGGGGGGCTTGACCTCCAGGGGGCCTTGACCTCCAGGGGGCCTTGACCTCCAGGGGGCCTTGACCTCCAGGGGACCTTGACCTCCAGGGGCCTTGACCTCCAGGGGCCTTGACCTCCAGGGGCCTTGACCTCCAGGGGCCTTGACCTCCAGGGGCCTTGACCTCCAGGGGGCCTTGACCTCCAGGGGGCCTTGACCTCCAGGGGACCTTGACCTCCAGGGGCCTTGACCTCCAGGGGGCCTTGACCTCCAGGGGACCTTGACCTCCAGGGGGCCTTGACCAGGGGGCCCCAATTTATTTTATTTGCTCACTCGCTCAGATATTATATTAACATGGCAAAATGTGTAGAATTGCAGGTCATTAATTAGCTATAAAACTGCAAAAAAAAAACTATATTTGTTGACTTTTGTGAAAGAAATAGTTACTTCTGTTGTGAGATACCTCTGTACGTATTCCATCATATTTGTTAAAATCCTGGTGCTGAGGATTAATGAATTAATGTGAGTTAATGTGTCGCGGCTAATTGTATAGCTAACAGGCTATGTGTTTGTAGATCCGCTGAGGTGAAGGAAGCTACAATAACCAATGTGATAACGACTGAAGTCATTCCTAATAGCCCCCCCACCCCCCACCCCCCCCTTCCAGACGCACTACAAACCCAGACCCTGGCTACGGCTCGGTTTTACAATAACTTCATTTTTTATAGATGAATTAAGTTAATATTAGTGTTGAATCACATTGGGCTTCCAAATTTAAATTATAATTAAAAATTATAGTATTTTCTAGGTAACAATCTTAGAAAGACTAACATGTTTGCATATGAAACACAACACTATCACAATAACAGCCGTTTGACTTTCTTATTTCTGTTGACAAAACAAATGAAAAAAACAAATAAATAAAAATAAATGAAAAATAAATGAAAAGTCAAATGTAATCAGGTTGGTCACGTTTCCCCTGGAGGTAGGTGATTAGATATCAGACATGGAAGGTCTTATCTGCGTCCCAAATGACGCCCTATTCCCTATATAGTGCACTACTTTTAACCAGGGCCTCTATTAGGTAGTAGTCCATATGGGCCCTGGTCAAAAGTAGTGCACTATATATAGAATAGGATTCCATTTGGGAATGCATCCCTTGGTTGTGCTTCACCTTGATTACGTTGTTTTCTGCAAAAGAGTTGGCCTCGGAGACAGGCTGAATACTACAACAGGGTTTAGATGTAAGCCTCTTCAGTGGCTGCTGCCGGTGTCTGCTCAGGGCCGTTCTCCTGGCGTTCTCCTCTCACCATCATCGGGGGTTGGATCATTATCCGCAGACGCTGCAATGTGCAACAGAACGTTCAGAATACGTCAGACATCTTTAGGCTGTAAGTTACAACATTAACATGCTATATAACTATATGCTATATAACTATATGCTATATAACTATATGCAACTACATGCTATATAACTATATGCAACTATATGCTATATAACTATATGCAACTATATGCTATATACTATATAACTATATGCAACTATATGCTATATAACTATATGCTATATAACTATATGCTATATAACTATATGCTATATAACTATATGCTATATAACTATATGCTATATAACTATATGCAACTATATGCTATATAACTATATGCTATATAACTATATGCAACTATATGCTATATAACTATATGCTATATAACTATATGCTATATAACTATATGCTATATAACTATATGCAACTATATGCTATATAACTATATGCTATATAACTATATGCTATATAACTATATGCAACTATATGCTATATAACTATATGCTATATAACTATATGCTATATAACTATATGCTATATAACTATATGCAACTATATGCTATATAACTATATGCTATATAACTATATGCTATATAACTATATGCTATATAACTATATGCAACTATATGCTATATAACTATATGCTATATAACTATATGCAACTATATGCTATATAACTATATGCTATATAACTATATGCTATATAACTATATGCAACTATATGCTATATAACTATATGCTATATAACTATATGCTATATAACTATATGCTATATAACTATATGCAACTATATGCTATATAACTATATGCAACTATATGCTATATGCTATATAACTATATGCAACTATATGCTATATAACTATATGCTATATAACTATATGCTATATAACTATATGCTATATAACTATATGCTATATAACTATATGCAACTATATGCTATATAACTATATGCAACTATATGCTATATAACTATATGCAACTATATGCTATATAACTATATGCTATATAACTATATGCTATATAACTATATGCTATATAACTATATGCAACTATATGCTATATAACTATATGCTATATAACTATATGCTATATAACTATATGCTATATAACTATATGCAACTATATGCTATATAACTATATGCTATATAACTATATGCAACTATATGCTATATAACTATATGCTATATAACTATATGCTATATAACTATATGCTATATAACTATATGCAACTATATGCTATATAACTATATGCTATATAACTATATGCAACTATATGCTATATAACTATATGCTATATAACTATATGCTATATAACTATATGCAACTATATGCTATATAACTATATGCTATATAACTATATGCTATATAACTATATGCTATATAACTATATGCTATATAACTATATGCAACTATATGCTATATAACTACATAACTATATGCTATATAACTATATGCAACTATATGCTATATAACTATATGCTATATAACTATATGCTATATAACTATATGCAACTATATGCTATATAACTATATGCAACTATATGCTATATAACTATATGCTATATAACTATATGCAACTATATGCTATATAACTATATGCTATATAACTATAGGCTATATAACTATAGGCTATATAACTATAGGCTATATAACTATAGGCTATATAACTATATGCTATATAACTATAGGCTATATAACTATATGCTATATGCCGTGAGGAAGTGATGTGTTACACATCATGCTCTCACATCGCTGGTAATACGTTGTATCACGCACTAGTTAGCTCGCTGGCATCCGTGTCTGTAAGATCGAGCCTCTTGGCACACGGCAAACCAAGGAATTGATTGCTACAATTTAAGCAATCAAGATTGCACCGACTGACTGACACAAAAGGGGGCGGACAGCTGCTCCTCTCGTTGCCATTGACGACCGCAGCGCTCCATCCTTGACAACACCAGAACCAGCAATTACTGCTCCTTTCATGGCAAGCTGCAGCTCGTAGCGGCATGGGACCGACCGGCCTCACACTCCTTTCTCCTTCTCAACAGACGAAGCGTCATGGGACCGACCGGCCTCACACTCCTTTCTGTGATCTTCTCAACAGACGTAGCGTCATGGGACCGACCGGCCTCACACTCCTTTCTGTGATCTTCTCAACAGACGTAGCGTCATAGGACCGACCGGCCTCACACTCCTTTCTGTGATCTTCTCAACAGACGTAGCGTCATGGGACCGACCGGCCTCACATTCCTTTCTGTGATCTTCTCAACAGACGTAGCGTCATGGGACCGACCGGCCTCACACTCCTTTCTGTGATCTTCTCAACAGACGTAGCGTCATTGGACCGACCGGCCTCACACTCCTTTCTGTGATCTTCTCAACAGACGTAGCGTCATTGGACCGACCGGCCTCACATTCCTTTCTGTGATCTTCTCAACAGACGTAGCATCATGGGACCGACCAGCCTCACACTCCTTTCTCCTTCTCAACAGACGTAGCGTCATGGGACCGACCAGCCTCACACTCCTTTCTCCTTCTCAACAGACGTAGCGTCATGGGACCGACCGGCCTCACATTCCTTTCTTCTTCTCAACTGAACGTCTATGTGTATACATGTATCTTAATTTGATCACTCTGTTGTCACAGATCATTTTTAAATGGGCTTTGTGATTTACATAAAGTGACTGAAAATCTGCAGTTGTCTTTCCCTCATTTGATCTCATATCTAAATTACAGCCTACTGTAGTGTATTGAAACTAATTTACGTTAGCAATGATCACTTTCAATATCTCTCTCTCTCTCTCTCTCTCTCTCTCTCTCTCTCTCTCTCTCTCTCTCTCTCTCTCTCTCTCTCTCTCTCTCTCTCTCTCTCTCTCTCTCTCTCTCTCTCTCTCTCTCTCTCTAGACTAATGTCTTGCAACAAAATACATTATCGCCGACATTTTGCTGTCCTCAAACTTTTCTTTTAGAATGTCTGTGAGAACCAACGATTGTTTATTCGGATTCATATTAAAACAGTAATCGCCAAGAGCAATATTCCCAACTAATTTTGGATGAAGTGCCATACCATCTATTTAAAATTGTACAAAACCCCACAGCCTGTGACAAACTCTCTGCTGCAGGCAGATCTCTTTCTGAGACGCACGCTATGGTTATCTCGAGAAGAGTTGTTGGACATAAAATGGCCGCCTTTAAGGTCGACTCTGTGTACACAGTATGTGAGGAGAGCACTTGCAATGCCAGGATAGTTGGTTCGATTCCCGGGACCACCCATAGGAAAATAATTTAGGCATGCATGACTGTAAGTCACTTTGGAAAAAAGTGTCTGCTAAATGGGACATATAGAGTCCTTCAGGAAGAATTTTACATTTGAACACATTTTGTTGTGTCACAGCCTGAATTTAAAAATGGATGGAATTTAGATTTTGTTTCACTGGCCAACACACAATACTCTAAAATGTCAAAGCGGAATTATTTTTTTAGACATATTTACAAATTAATAAAATATGAAAAACTGAAATGTCTTGAGTCAATAAGTATTCAGTCACATAATGAGTTACATGGACTCACTCTGTGTGCAATAAAAAAATAGTGTTTAACATGCTTTTTGAATGTCAACATCATCTCTGTACCCCACACATACAATTATCTGTGAGGTGCCTCAGTCGAGCAGTGAATTTCAAACACAGATTCAACCACAAAGACCAGGGAGGTTTTCCAATGTCTCGCAAAGAAGGGCTCCTATTGGTAGACGGGTAAAATAAAAAGCAGACATTGAATTTCCCTTTCAGTATGGTGAAGTTGTTAATTACACTTTGGTTGGTGTATCAATACAACCAGTCACTACAAAGATACAGGTGTCCTTTCTAACTCAGTTGCCGGAGAGGAAGGAAACTGCTCAGGGATTTCACCATGAGGCCAATGGTGACTTTAAAACAGTTACAGAGTTTAATGGCTGTGATAGGAGAAAACTGAGGATGGATCAGCAACATTGTAGTTACTCCACAATACTAACCTAAATGACAGAGTGAAAAGAAGGAAGCCTGTTTATAATAAAAAATATTCCAAAACATGCATCCTGTTTGCAACAAGGCACTAAATACTGATGGAAAACATGTGGCAAAGAAATTAACTGTATGTCCTGAATACAAAGTGTTATGTTTGGAGCAGCACATTCCTGGCTGCATCACGTTATGGGTATGTTTGTCATCGGCGAGAACTAGGGAGATTTTGAAGAATATAAAGCAACGGAGCTAAGCACAGGCAAAATCCTAGTGGAAAACCTAGTTCAGTCTGCTTTCCTACAGACGCTGGGAGACAAATTCACCTTTCAGCAGGACAATAATCTAAAACACAAGGCCAAATATACACTTTAGTTGCTTAACAAGACAAAATTGAATGTTCCTGAGTGGCCTAGTTACAGTTTTGACTTAAACCGGCATGAAAATATATGGCGAGACTTGAAAATGGCTGTCTAGCAATGATCAATAATCGACTTGACAGAGCTTGAAGAATCTAAAAGAATAATGTACAAATACTGTACAATCCAGCTGTGCAAAGCTCTTTAGAGACTTACCCAGAAAGACTCACAGCTGTAATCACTCTCAGAGACTTACCCAGAAAGACTCACAGCTGTAATCACTCTTAGAGACTTACCCAGAAAGACTCACAGCTGTAATCACTCTTAGAGACTTACCCAGAAAGACTCACAGCTGGAATCACTCTTAGAGACTTACCCAGAAAGACTCACAGCTGTAATCACTCTTAGAGACTTACCCAGAAAGACTCACAGCTGTAATCACTCTTAGAGACTTACCCAGAAAGACTCACAGCTGGAATCACTCTTAGAGACTTACCCAGAAAGACTCACAGCTGGAATCACTCTTAGAGACTTACCCAGAAAGACTCACAGCTGGAATCACTCTTAGAGACTTACCCAGAAAGACTCACAGCTGTAATCGCTGCCAAAGGTGTTTCTAAATAAAGTGCTGACTCAAGGGTGTGAAAACTTATGTATTCAAGATATATTAGTGTTTATTTTTCAGAAATGTTTCTTCCACTTTGACATTCCAGAGTATTTTGTGTACATCGTTGACCAAAAAACAAAAGACAATTTAATACATTTGAATCCAACCTTGAAACACAACAAAATGTGTAAAATGAGTACTTTCTGAAGGTGATTGTCAGCAGCTGAGGAAGACAGAAGGTGATGCGTTACCTCTTTGTAATCCCCCTTGAGGTTGAGGAACATATAGACCATGTATCCAGGTATCAGGAGCATGGAGGACAACGCCATGCACCAGCCTACTCCCTGTCCCCAGGCCGGGAACACGTAGTTGTTCATGGTGAGAGGAACCATCTGGACAGCACTGAACAGGAACACTCCCTGGAAGAGAAGGACAACCTGGTCACAACACAATCAGAACCATCTGGACAGCACTGAACAGGAACACTCCCTGGAACACAGAACAACCTGGTCACAACACAATCAGAACCATCTGGACAGCACTGAACAGGAACACTCCCTGGAAGACAGAACAACCTGGTCACAACACAATCAGAACCATCTGGACAGCACTGAACAGGAACACTCCCTGGAAGACAGAACAACCTGGTCACAACACAATCAGAACCATCTGGACAGCACTGAACAGGAACACTCCCTGGAACACAGAACAACCTGGTCACAACACAATCAACCACAATGGAGAAAAAAAGCTTTAGGGCTTGATTGTGTTTTCATCCTGGATAATGTAATGTTGTATCTGGCTAGAACGGACTACTACATTCCATTGTCTAATACAATTAATCAATCAAAGTCACCTTGTTACATCACAAACACAACACCAAGTATGAAGGAATATGGAGGGTTATTAATGACAAAAATATGTTGTATCATTTGGTTTTACAGCCCTCCATACAAAAACACCATAGAGTTCATTTGACAACTCTATACATTGTGGTAGACAATTGAATGCTTTACATTGATTTGTAAATTAACTTTATGTCCTGAATACAACGTGTTATGGTTGGGGAAAATCCAACACAACACATTACTGGCTGCATCATGTTATGGGTATGCTTGTCATTAGGAATAGGGAGTGTCTGTACTCCTGTTCATCCATGACTGCGTGGCCATGCACGCTTCTAACTCTGTCATCAAGTTTGCAGACGACACAACAGTAGTAGGCTTGATTACCAACAATGACGAGACGCTCTACACAGAGGAGGTTAGGGCCCTGGAAGAGTGGTGCCGGGAAAAATAACCTCTCACTCAATGTCAACAAACCAAAAAGAGCTGATCGTGGACTTCAGGAAACAGCGGAGGGAGCACCCCCATATCCACATTGACGAGACCGCAGTGGAGAAGGTGGAAAGCTTCAAGTTCCTCAGCGTATACCACACTGAGAAATGGAAATGGTCCACCCACACAGACAGCCTCAGAAGGCTAAAGAATTTGGCTTGGCACCTAAAACCCTCACAAAACTTATACAGACACACAATTGAGAGAATCCTGTCGGGCTATATCACAGCCTGGTACGGCAACTGCACCAACCGCAACCACATGGCTCTCCAACGTGATGCGTTGGGCAAACTACCTGCCTTCCAGGACACCTACAGCACCCACCTTCAAAGGAAGGCGAAAAAGATAATCAGGGACAACAGCCACCCGAGCCACTACCCATTCACCCCGCTATCATCCAGAAGGTGAGGTCGGTACAGGTGCATTAAAGCTGTGACCGAGAGACTGGCCATCAGACTGTTAAATAGTCATCACTAGCACATTAGAGGCTGCTGACCTATATACATAGACTTGAAATCACTGGCCACTTTATTAACTAGTCACTTTAATAATGTTTACATACCTTGCATTACTTATCTCATATGTATATCCTGTATTCTATTCTACTGTATCTTAGTCTATGCATTACTCACCTCATATGTATATACTGTATTCTATTCTACTGTATCTTAGCCTATGCCACTCTGACATTGCTTGTCCATATATGTATATATTATTCATTCCATTCATTTACTTAGATTTGTGTGTATTGTTGTGGAATTGTTATATTACTTGTTAGATGTTACTGCACTGTCTCTAGAAACACAAGCATTTCGCAACACCTCACAATAACATCTGCTAAACACGTGTTTGTGACGAATAACATTTGATTTCATTTGATGTTTAATGCTCTAGTTTGAGAATGTTGAAAGACAGAGAAAGGGGAAGAGATATATATAGAGAGAGAGAAGAAGAGAGAGAGAGAAAGAGAGAGAGAGAAGAAGAGAGAGTACTTACAGCCACGATGAGAGGAGTGAACACGACCCAACACAGCTTCCACCACAGGCAGGGCCTAAAGCCAATCATCTCCTCAATGTTGGCAAGGAACTTATCAGCACCTGCAACATATGCAAGACAGGAAGCAAGTAGGTTAAAGGTGCTGTGATGGAAGACAAGTACCTGCACTCATTGGAAGCAGATTTTGGAATTTGGATTTTGACAACACCAACACCCAAACCTTTTACATAGACTATTACATTGAGAAGGCCCCAACCACTTTGTACATCAGTCAGGTTAGCGACGTCACCGTAGCTCTAACAGGAAGTGAGGTAACCGACTCACCGTAGAACCAGGATATGGAGACACACTCGAAGAAGACCAGGAAGAGCAGGCACATTCCACTGGCAGAATAGTAGTCAAACAGCTTGAACACGTACAGCCCACCCTATTGGACGAGAAGAGAACAGAGAAAGACTGTTGGATACAGGTTCGCAAGTGTAGAGAGAACGAGACCAGCAAGACAGGGAGTCATGGGGGGGGGGGGTATAGAGGATAGGAGATAGAACGACTGAGATGTGATGAAGCCTATTAAACTGGTGGCGTGGAATAATGTGAGGGATGAGAGCACTAGTGGTGGTAGCTGGTGGAGGGTCACTAACCCTAGCTGCCTGCCTGTCTCCCTGGGAATTATTCAGGGCTCTGGAGCCCGGCGCTAGGGAAGGGTGGAGGGAGATGAAACGCTAGACTGGTACTGCAGAGCTGAGGTGAACAACTGATTAGGCCGATTGTTTCAATCCAAGAGGGATGCAGACATTAATCTTCAGTGACAGATGTGATAATGCTGTGAAGAGCGGTGTAGTAGGGTAGAGAGTGGTGGGTAGTGTTTCATACAAGCAGAGGACTGGAGGGGGGTGACTGGAAGCATTCAGTGATCCTGTCAGTGGCCACGCTATATCGGTACAGGTTTCAGGAGGAGAGTTATTGACCTCAGAGTTTGGGATGTGGAGCTTGAGAAGACATCATCATTTTCCCTGGTTTGATCCTGTGAAAGAGTCCAGGGCAGGGGAGGAGGGGGGGGGGGGGTCGAGGAGATGAAGCCGTTAGGGTGAAATAACATCAACTGATCAGATACAGGGATGTCAACACAGCCCGTAAAGAAATTATATTGGAGAAAAATAACATGGAATGTTAAGGGACTTAAAGGTTTGATGTTAACTTCTTTAGGTATAGTGGGCAGCATTATCACTTTTGGATAAATAGTGTGCCCAAATTCAACTTCCTGCTACTCATGCTAAGAATATAAGATATGCATATTATTAGTAGATTTGGATAGAAAACACTCTGAAGTTTCTCAAACTGTTTGCATAATATTTGTGAGTATAAGATAACTTATGTAGCAGGCAAAACCCTGAGGACTAACCGTTCAGAATTGTTTTTTTTTTTTAGGTCTCTGTTTGTTCACCGAGTTCTCATTGGTAAACGATACAGCTTCCACTGGATGTCCCCAGTCTTTGGAATTTGGTTGAGGTTATTCATTTGTGCAATGAAGAAGTAGGGCCAACTAGGAACTGCGTAACACTGTTGAGAGTTGCGCAAGACTTGAAAAGTAGCTTGGTTTGTTGTGTTTCTGTATTGAACACAGATAGACCCATCTTCAATTTGATTGATTATTAACGTTTAAAAATACCTAAAGTTATAAATACCTATACCTAAATCTATTTTGGCAAAGTTTATAGGCAATTTTAGAAATATTTTGAAGTGACGTTGCGCATTTTGGAAGCTGTTTTTTCTGGATCAAACGCGCCAAATAAATGGACATTTTGGATATATATGGACGGAATTAATCAAATAAAAGGACCAATTGTGATGTTTATGGGACATACTGGAGTGCCAACAAAAGAAGCTCGTCAAAAGTACGGCATGTTTTATATTTTATTTCTGCGTTTTGTGTAGCGCCTGCAGGGTTGAAATATGCTACCCTTTTTGGTTACTGTTGTGTTATCATCAGATAATAGCTTCTAATATTTTCGCCGAAAAGCCTTTTGAAAATCTGACATGTTGGCTGGATTCACAACGAGTGTAGCTTTAATTTGCTATCTTGCATGTGTGATTTAATGAAAGTTAGATTTTTATATCATTTTATTTAAATTTGCCGCGCTGCATTTTCCCTGGTTTTTGGCCAAGTGGGACGCAAGCGTCCCCTATACCATAAGAAGTTAAGAGACTTAAAAGTTTGATATTAAGGGACTTAAAGGTTCAATGTTTTATCTAATTGTCACCAGTCATAAAAGTCTACACCTAGTCATAACAGACAGTCAGAAAAGATGAAGATAGTGTATGT
This sequence comes from Oncorhynchus keta, assembly GCF_023373465.1. Taxonomy (NCBI): domain Eukaryota; kingdom Metazoa; phylum Chordata; class Actinopteri; order Salmoniformes; family Salmonidae; genus Oncorhynchus; species Oncorhynchus keta. Next base: position 1,685,596 of record NC_068430.1, read on the forward strand.
AAGTATGTATCGGTAGACTGTAACAAAGTAGATCTAATTAACTACTACACAACTATACTGTCATTACATCACATTACAAGTGAACCCAGTTACCTCAGGTGAACGAACCTTGACAGCGCACTTTTTTCTGCTTATTTCCCTATATTTTGGGGATCCCGAGAGGCACAGCGGTCTAAGGCACTGCATCTCAGTGTTAGAGGCATCATTACAGACCATGGTTCACTTCCAGGCTGTATCACAACCCTCCATGATTGGGAATCCCGTAGGGTTGTGCGCAATTGCCCTAGCATCGTCCGGGTTAGGGATTGGCCGTCATTGTAAATAAGAATTTGTTCTTAACTGATTTGCCTAGTTAAATACATACAAATACACCACGTAGACCAACGCTAGCTGTCAATAATACACCACGTAGACCAACGCTAGCTGTCAATAATACACCACGTAGACCAACGCTAGCTGTCAATAATACACCACGTAGACCAACGCTAGCTGTCAATAATACACCACGTAGACCAACGCTAGCTGTCAATAATACACCACGTAGACCAACGCTAGCTGTCAATAATACACCACGTAGACCAACGCTAGCTGTCAATAATACACCACGTGACCAACGCTAGCTGTCAATAATACACCACGTAGACCAACGCTAGCTGTCAATAATACACCACGTAGACCAACGCTAGCTGTCAATAATACACCACGTAGACCAACGCTAGCTGTCAATAATACACCACGTAGACCAACGCTAGCTGTCAATAATACACCACGTAGACCAACGCTAGCTGTCAATAATACACCACGTAGACCAACGCTAGCTGTCAATAATACACCACGTAGACCAACGCTAGCTGTCAATAATCAATAATACACCACGTAGACCAACGCTAGCTGTCAATATCTGTCATGTGATGTCATTTTCTGGTTTAAATCTAGTTTTCAGCTGAAGTAATGTCAGACAACTAGATAAGACGTATTGTTCATGGCGATGCAAGGTTGCAGTGCTGCCAACTGGACCCCTTTCACACGGCACACCTCTTATATATCATTGAAAAAACGTATGCTTTTATTTCCTAATTAATCTGGAAAATAGTCAGTGAGTTCACTTTTCAACTCAAATCTGCTGTTTCACATCACAAGTATTGTAACAGGTCCTCACCTGGGAGACCCATCACCTTTCAACCACCTCACTACCCACCTCACTACCACCTCACTACCCACCTCACTACCACCTCACTACCACCTCACTACCACCTCACTACCACCTCACTGCCACCTCACTGCCATCTCACCACCACCTCACTGCCATCTCACTACCACCTCACTACCATCTCACCACCACCTCACTACCACCTCACTGCCACCTCACTACCACCTCACTACCACCTCACCACCATCTCACTACCACCTCACCACCACCTCACTACCACCTCACTACCACCTCACTACCACCTCACTGCCACCTCACTCCACCTACCATCTCACTACCCACCTCACTACCACCTCACTACCACCTCACCACCACCTCACTACCACCTCACTACCATCTCACTACCACCTCACCACCATCTCACTACCACCTCACCCTCACTGCCACCTCACTGCCACCTCACTACCACCTCACTACCATCTCACTACCACCTCACCACCATCTCACTACCACCTCACCACCATCTCACCGCCACCTCACTACCACCTCACTACCACCTCACCACCACCTCACTGCCACCTCACTACCACCTCACTACCACCTCACCACCATCTCACTACCACCTCACTACCACCTCACTACCACCTCACTGCCACCTCACCACCATCTCACCACCACCTCACTGCCACCTCACTACCACCTCACTACCACCTCACTGCCACCTCACTGCCACCTCACTGCCACCTCACTGCCACCTCACTGCCACCTCACCGCCACCTCACCACCTCCTCACTGTCGCTGAATGCTTCCTTATGGCAGCATAAGATAATAGGCTATACTATTGATTTAACCAGTAGCATTAACCAGGTAGCATTAACCCTGTAGCATTAACCATGTAGCATTAACCATGTAGCATTAATCCTGTAGCATTAACCATGTAGCATTAATCCTGTAGCATTAACCCAGTAGCATTAAACCCTGTAGCATTAACCCAGTAGCATTAAACCATGTAGCATTAATCCTGTTTAACCATGTAGCATTAACCATGTAGCATTAACCATGTAGCATTAATCCTGTTTAACCCTGTAGCATTAACCCTGTAGCATTAATCCTGTAGCATTAACCATGTAGCATTAATCCTGTAGCATTAACCATGTAGCATTAACCATGTAGCATTAACCCTGTAGCATTAACCATGTAGCATTAACCATGTAGCATTAACCCTGTTTAACCCTGTAGCATTAACCATGTAGCATTAACCATGTAGCATTAACCCTGTTTAACCCTGTAGCATTAACCATGTAGCATTAACCCTGTTTAACCCTGTAGCATTAACTATGTCGCATTAACCCTGTAGCATTAAACCCTCTAGCATTAACCCTGTAGCATTAATCCTGTAGCATTAATCCTGTAGCATTAATCCTGTAGCATTAACCATGTAGCATTAACCCTGTAGCATTAGCCATGTAGCATTAACCATGTAGCATTAGCCCTGTTTAACCCTGTAGCATTAACCATGTAGCATTAACCATGTAGCATTAACCCTGTTTAACCCTGTAGCATTAACCATGTAGCATTAACCCTGTTTAACCCTGTAGCATTAACTATGTAGCATTAACCCTGTAGCATTAAACCCTGTAGCATTAATCCTGTTGCATTAACCATGTAGCATTAATCCTGTAGCATTAACCATGTAGCATTAACCATGTAGCATTAACCCTGTAGCATTAACCATGTAGCATTAACCATGTAGCATTAACCCTGTTTAACCCTGTAGCATTAACCATGTAGCATTAACCATGTAGCATTAACCCTGTTTAACCCTGTAGCATTAACCATGTAGCATTAACCCTGTTTAACCCTGTAGCATTAACTATGTAGCATTAACCCTGTAGCATTAAACCCTGTAGCATTAATCCTGTTGCATTAACCATGTAGCATTAATCCTGTAGCATTAAACCCTGTAGCATTAATCCTGTAGCATTAACCCTGTAGCATTAACCCTGTAGCATTAACCCTGTAGCATTAATCCTGTTGCATTAACCATGTAGCATTAACCATGTAGCATTAACCCTGTAGCATTAACCATGTAGCATTAACCATGTAGCATTAACCCTGTAGCATTAACTATGTAGCATTAACCCTGTAGCATTAAACCCTGTAGCATTAATCCTGTTGCATTAACCATGTAGCATTAATCCTGTAGCATTAAACCCTGTAGCATTAATCCTGTAGCATTAACCCTGTAGCATTAACCCTGTAGCATTAACCCTGTAGCATTAATCCTGTTGCATTAACCATGTAGCATTAACCCTGTAGCATTAAACCCTGTAGCATTAATCCTGTTGCATTAACCATGTAGCATTAATCCTGTAGCATTAACCATGTAGCATTAACCATGTAGCATTAACCATGTAGCATTAACCCTGTTTAACCCTGTAGCATTAACCATGTAGCATTAACCCTGTTTAACCCTGTAGCATTAACTATGTAGCATTAACCCTGTAGCATTAAACCCTGTAGCATTAATCCTGTAGCATTAATCCTGTAGCATTAACCATGTAGCATTAACCATGTAGCATTAATCCTGTAGCATTAAACCCTGTAGCATTAAACCCTGTAGCATTAACCCTGTAGCATTAACCCTGTAGCATTAATCCTGTAGCATTAACCCTGTAGCATTAACCCTGTAGCATTAATCCTGTAGCATTAACCATGTAGCATTAACCCTGTAGCATTAAACCCTGTAGCATTAACCCTGTAGCATTAAACCCTGTAGCATTAATCCTGTAGCATTAAACCCTGTAGCATTAAACCCTGTAGCATTAAACCCTGTAGCATTAATCCTGTAGCATTAACCCTGTAGCATTAACCATGTAGCATTAACCATGTAGCATTAATCCTGTAGCATTAAACCCTGTAGCATTAAACCCTGTAGCATTAACCCTGTAGCATTAACCCTGTAGCATTAATCCTGTAGCATTAACCATGTAGCATTAACCCTGTAGCATTAATCCTGTAGCATTAATCCTGTAGCATTAACCCTGTAGCATTAACCCTGTAGCATTAATCCTGTAGCATTAACCATGTAGCATTAAACCCTGTAGCATTAAACCCTGTAGCATTAATCCTGTAGCATTAACCCTGTAGCATTAATCCTGTATCATTAACCATGTAGCATTAATCCTGTATCTTTAACCCAGTAGCATTAATCCTGTAGCATTAACCCTGTAGCATTAATCCTGTAGCATTAACCCTGTAGCATTAACCCTGTAGCATTAACCCTGTAGCATTAATCCTGTATCTTTAACCAGTAGCATTAACCCTGTAGCATTAACCCTGTAGCATTAATCCTGTAGCATTAATCCTGTAGCATTAACCATGTAGCATTCACCCTGTAGCATTAATCCTGTAGCATTAACCATGTAGCATTAAACCCTGTAGCATTAAACCCTGTAGCATTAATCCTGTAGCATTAACCCTGTAGCATTAATCCTGTATCATTAACCATGTAGCATTAATCCTGTATCTTTAACCCAGTAGCATTAATCCTGTAGCATTAACCCTGTAGCATTAATCCTGTAGCATTAACCCTGTAGCATTAATCCTGTATCATTAACCATGTAGCATTAATCCTGTATCTTTAACCCAGTAGCATTAATCCTGTAGCATTAACCCAGATCCACAGGACATTATTCACCTACTTTGGTCACTATAACTCAGCAGGGATTCTGGTGACCCGATTTAACTCACTGAAATAATGAACATTATTTTGGCCAAACAGCATTAACCCACATGTGCAACTAATTCAGGTGGAGCATTAAACCCAGTGATATAAATTTGTGCATTAATCCGGAGCAGATTAAGGCTACGTCATCTTGTCTTAAGATTTGATCTGTTTACCATTTGGTCTTAGCATTAACCCTGATAGTCATTAGAACAATTCCTGTGCAGTTAAACCTGAGCATTAACCATCTAGCAAGAACACTACTGTTATTTCCCCATACTTTTATTATTGTAGCATTAAACCTGTGTAATCCTGTAGCATTAACCATGTAGCATTAAACCCTGTAGCATTAAACCCTGTAGCATTAAACCCTGTATTAATCCTGACATTAACTTGTCTTTGAAAATACTGGACTGCATTAAACCCTGTAGCATTAAACCCTGAATGGACATTAAACCCTGGACTGCTAGATTAAACCCTAGATGTGACTGGATAAACCGGACTGGACTAGATTAATGGACTGTACTAGATGTGACTGGACTGGACAGGACTAGATTAACCGGACTGGACTAGATGTGACCGGAATGGACTAGATTGACTGGACCTGGACATTAAACCCTGATTAAACCGGACTGGACTAGATGTGAACCCTGTGAGCATTAACCCTGTTACTGGATTAATCCTGGACTAGATTAACCAGACTAGCATTAACCGGACTGGACTAGCATTAATCTGGACTAGATGTGACTGGACTAGATGTGACCGCTGGACGAGATTGACTGGACCTGTGACTGGAGCATTAACCACTGGACTAGCATTCACCCTGTGATTAATCCTGTGACATTAACCAGATGTTACTGGACTAGATTAACCCTGTAGATTAATCCTGTGACATTAACCATGTAGCATTAATCTGACTGTATCTTTGACCCAGGACTAGCATTAATCCTGTAGCATTAACCGGCCTGTAGATTAATCTGTATCTTTAACCCAGTAGCATTAATCCTGTATCATTAACCATGTAGCATTAATCCTGGACTAGAGGTTGGACTAGATGTGAGGACATTAACCGGATTAGGACATTATTCACCGGACTGGACTTTGGTCACTAGATGTTACTGGACAGGGATGACTGGACTAGATGACCGGACTGGACTTTAACTGGACTGAAATAGATGTGACATTGGATTTAGATGTGACCGGAAACAGATTGTGACCGGACTGGACTAGATGTGACTGGACTGATGTGACCGGAATGGACTGGACTAGATGTGACCGGACTGGACAGATGATATATTATTTGTGCTGGATGATGACCGGACTGGACAGATTTAGGCTGGACAGATGTGACTTCAGGAGATTTGATCTGTTTACTTCATTTGGTCTTACATAATAGCTGATAGTCATTAGAACAATTCCCATCCCCTGCAGTGGGCTGAAACAGAGACTATGTGTTTATCTCAGCAAGAACACTACTGTTATTCCCCATACTTGTATTATTGTACTTCTTATACATTTGTTCTGGTTTAATTAAGTTATTTGAATTCTGACATGCCAACTTGTCTTTGAAAATACTGGACTGGACTAGACGTGGACGTGACCGGAATGGACTGGACGAGATGTGACTGGACTGGACTAGATGTGACCGGACTAGATGTGACTGGACTAGATGTGACCGGACTAGACTAGATGTGACCGGACTGGACTAGATGTGACCGGACTGGACTGGACTAGATGTGACTGGACTAGATGTGACCGGACTGGACTAGATGTGACTGGACTGGACTAGATGTGACTAGACTAGATGTGACTGGACTTGATGTGACTGGACTAGATGTTACTGGACTAGATGTGACTGGACTTGATGTGACTGGACTGGACTAGATGTGACTGGACTGGACTAGATGTGACTGGACTGGATGTGACTGGACTAGATGTGACTGGACTAGATGTGACCGGACTGGACTAGATGTGACTGGACTAGATGTGACTGGAATAGATGTGACTGGACTGATGTGACTGGACTAGATGTGACTGGACTGGACTAGATGTGACTGGACTGGACTAGATGTGAGTGAATGATTTAGTGAGTGAGTGAGTGAGTGAGTGAGTGTTTACTGTACCTGTGTGATGTTGGACAGGCCGATGATATAAGAGACCAGGCAGACGGCAGCGATGAAGAGTTCTCTTCTTCCTCTCAGAGCTCTGGGGAACTCATCCACCAATGCAGTGATGAAGCCCTCCACCGTACAGAACTACACAGAGAGGTAAAACATATTAGATCAGGCTCACCCCTTTCAATATAGTACTATACAACACATGATATAATACTATACAACACATGATATAATACTATACAACACATGATATAGTACTATACAACACATGATATAATACTATACAACACATGATATAATACTATATAACACATGATATAATACTATATAACACATGGTATAATACTATACAACACATGATATAATACTATACAACACATGATATAATACAACACATGATATAGTACTATACAACACATGATATAATACTATACAACACATGATATAATACTATACAACACATGATATAATACTATATAACACATGATATAATACTATATAACACATGATATAATACTATATAACACATGATATAATACTATACAACACATGATATAATACTATACAACACATGATATAATACTATACAACACATGATATAATACTATACAACACATGATATAATACTATATAACACATGATATACTATACTGATATAATACTATACATGATATAATACTATACAACACATGATATAATACTATATAATACAACACATGATATAATACTATACAACACATGATATAATACTATACAACACATGATATAATACTATACAACACATGATATAATACTATATAACACATGATATAATACTATACAACACATGATATAATACTATACAACACATGATATAATACTATATAATACAACACATGATATAATACTATACAACACATGATATAATACTATACAACACATGATATAATACTGATACAACACATGATATAATACTATACAACACATGATATAATACTATGATATAATACTAACACATGATATAATACTATACAACACATGATATAATACAACACATGATACAACATGATATAATGATATAATACTGATACAACACATGATATAATACTATACAACACATGATATAATACTATACAACACATGATATAATACTATACAACACATGATATAATACTATACAACACATGATATAATACTATACAACACATGATATAATACTATACAACACATGATATAATACTATACAACACATGATATAATACTATACAACACATGATATAATACTATACAACACATGATATAATACTATACAACACATGATATAATACTATACAACACATGATATAATACTATACAACACATGATAATACTATACAACATGATATAATACTATACAACACATGATATAATACTATACAACACATGATATAATACTATACAACACATGATATAATACTATACAACACATGATATAATACTATACAACTGATATAATACTATACAACACATGATATAATACTATACAACACATGATATAATACTATACAACACATGATATAATACTATACAACACATGATATAATACTATACAACACATGATATAATATACAACACATGATATAATACTATACAACACATGATATAATACTATACAACACATGATATAATACTATACAACACATGATATAATACTATACAACACATGATATAATACTATACAACACATGATATAATACTATACAACACATGATATAATACTATACAACACATGATATAATATATACAACACATGATATAATACTATACAACACATGATATAATACTATATAGTACAACACATGATATAATACTATACAACACATGATATAATACTATACAACACATGATATAATACTATACAACACATGATATAATACTATACAACACATGATATAATACTATACAACACATGATATAATACTGATATAATACTATACAACACATGATATAATACAACAACACATGATATAATACTATACAACACATGATATAATACTATACAACACATGATATAATACTATACAACACATGATATAATACTATACAACACATGATATAATACTATACAACACATGATATAGTACTATACAACACATGATATAATACTATACAACACATGATATAGTACTATACAACACATGATATAATACTATACAACACATGATATAATACTATACAACACATGATATAGTACTATACAACACATGATATAATACTATACAACACATGATATAATACTATACAACACATGATATAATACTATACAACACATGATATAATACTATACAACACATGATATAATACTATACAACACATGATATAATACTATACAACACATGATATAATACTATACAACACATGATATAATACTATACAACACATGATATAATACTATACAACACATGATATACTATACAACACATATATAATACTATACAACATGATATAATACTATACAACACATGATATAATACTATACAACACATGATATAATACTATACAACACATGATATAATACTATACAACACATGATATAATACTATACAACACATGATATAACTATACAACACATGATACAATACAACATGATATAATACTATACAACACATGATATAATACTATACAACACATGATATAATACTATACAACACATGATATAATATACAACACATGATATAATACTATACAACACATGATGATATACATGATATAATACTATACAACACATGATATAATACTATACAACACATGATATAATACTATACAACACATGATATAATACTATACAACACATGATATAATACTATACAACACATGATATAATACTATACAACACATGATATAATACTATACAACACATGATATAATACTATACAACACATGATATAATACTATACAACACATGATATAATACTATACAACACATGATATAATACTATAAAACACATGATATAATACTATACAACACATGATATAGTACTATACAACACATGATATAATACTATACAACACATGATATAATACTATACAACACATGATATAATACTATACAACACATGATATAGTACTATACAACACATGATATAATACTATACAACACATGATATAGTACTATACAACACATGATATAATACTATACAACACATGATATAATACTATACAACACATGATATAATACTATACAACACATGATATAATACTATACAACACATGATATAATACTATACAACACATGATATAGTACTATACAACACATGATATAGTACTATACAACACATGATATAATACTATACAACACATGATATAATACTATACAACACATGATATAATACTATACAACACATGATATAATACTATACAACACATGATATAATACTATATAACACATGATATAATACTATACAACACATGATATAATACTATACAACACATGATATAATACTATACAACACATGATATAATACTATACAACACATGATATAATACTATACAACACATTAACACTACTAGGTTAGATAGATTAGATGTTGGAGGGAACTGACTTCCTGCATCTCTTGTAGACAACAACACAACACAACAACACAACACACAACAACACAACATACAACACAACACAACACACAACAACACAACAACACAACACATAACACACAACAAAACACATAACACAACAACACAACACATAACACAACAACACAACACAAAACACAACAACACAACAACACAACACACAAACACACAACAACACAACACACAACACACAACAACACAACACACAACAACACAACAACACAACACACAACAACACAACAACACAACACACAACAACACAACACACAACAACACAACAACACAACACACAACAACACAACACACAACAACACAACAACAAACAACAACAACACACAACAACACAACACACAACAACACAACACAACACACAACACACAACAACATAACACACAACAACACAACACACAACACACAACACACAACAACACAACACACAACAACACGACAACACAACAACACAACACACAACTCACAACAACACAACACACAACAACACAACAACACAACACACAACAACACAACACACAACAACACAACACACAACAACACAACAACACAACACACAAAAACACATCACACAACAACACAACACACAACACAACAACACAACACACAACAACACAACACACAACAACACAACAACACAACACAACAACACAACACACAACAACACAACACACAACAACACAACACACAACACACAACACACAACAACACAACACACAACAACACAACACACAACAACACAACAACACAACACACAACTCACAACAACACAACACACAACAACACAACAACACAACACACAACAACACAACACACAACAACACAACACACAACACAACACACAACACACAACAACACAACACACAACAACACAACACACAACAACACAACAACACAACACACAACTCACAACAACACAACACACAACAACACAACAACACAACACACAACAACACAACACACAACAACACAACAACACAACACACAAAAACACATCACACAACAACACAACACACAACACAACAACACAACACACAACAACACAACAACACAACACACAACAACACAACACACAACAACACAACACACAACACACAACAACACAACACACAACAACACAACAACACAACACACAACAACACAACACACAACAACACAACACACAACAACACAACACACAACAACACAACACACAACAACACAACACACAACAACACAACACACAACATAACACACAACACACAACACACAACAACACAACACACAACAACACAACAACACAACAACACAACAACACAACATAACACAACAACACAAACCACAACATAACAACAACACAACACACAACAACACACAACAACAACAACATAACAACACAACACACAACAACACAACAACACAACACACAACACACAACAACACAACAACACAACACACAACAACACAACACACAACACATAACACAACAACACAACACACAACAACACAACACAACAACATAACACAAACCACAACATAACAACACAAAACAACACAACACATAACACAATAACACAAAACAACACACAACAACACAACAACATAACACAAAACAACAACACAAACATGAAATGCAAATCGCTGTTGTTTCCTCACCTGACTGTCTATTCCCAGCATGAGCAACATAGAGAAGAAAAGGATCGCCCAGAGAGGAGAGATAGGCAGCTGGGTTACTGCCTCAGGGTAGGCCAAGAACGCCAAGCCAGGACCTGCAACACAACACAGACAGTTAGAGACGGGATCTGACAACACAACACAGACAGACAGTTAGTGACGGGATCTGACAACACAACACAGACAGTTAGAGACGGGATCTGACAACACAACACAGACAGTTAGAGACAGGATCTGACAACACAACACAGACAGTTAGAGACGGGATCTGACAACACAACACAGACAGTTAGTGACGGGATCTGACAACACAACACAGACAGTTAGAGACGGGATCTGACAACACAACACAGACAGTTAGAGACGGGATCTGACAACACAACACAGACAGTTAGAGACGGGATCTGTCAACACAACACAGACAGTTAGAGACGGGATCTGACAACACAGACAGTTAGAGACAGGATCTGACAACACAACACAGACAGTTAGAGACGGGATCTGACAACACAAAACAGACAGTTAGAGACAGGATCTGACAACACAACACAGTCAGTTAGAGACGGGATCTGACAACACAACACAGACAGACAGTTAGAGACGGGATCTGACAACACAACACAGACAGTTAGAGACGGGATCTGACAACACAACACAGACAGTTAGAGACGGGATCTGTCAACACAACACAGACAGTTAGAGACGGGATCTGACAACACAGACAGTTAGAGACAGGATCTGACAACACAACACAGACAGTTAGAGACGGGATCTGACAACACAAAACAGATAGTTAGAGACAGGATCTGACAACACAGCACATCCCAGACAGAAATGGGATCTGACAACACAACACAGACAGACAGTTAGAGACAGGATCTGACAACACAGACAGTTAAAGACGGGATCTGACAACACAACACAGACAGAGACAGGATCTGACAACACAACACAGACAGTTAAAGACGGGATCTGACAACACAACACAGACAGTTAGAGACAGGATCTGACAAGACAACACAGACAGAGACAGGATCTGACAACACAGACAGTTAGAGACAGGATCTGACAACACAACACAGACAGAAACGGGATCTGACAACACAACACAACACAGACAGAAACGGGATCTGACAACACAACACAGACAGTTAAAGACGGGATCTAACAACACAACACAGACAGTTAGAGACAGGATCTGACAACACAACACAAACAGTTAGAGACAGGATCTGACAACACAGACAGTTAGAGACAGGATCTGACAACACAACACAGACAGTCAGAGACGGGATCTGACAACACAACACAGAGAGACAGTTAGAGACAGGATCTGACAACACAGCACATCCCAGACAGAAATGGGATCTGACAACACAACACAGACAGACAGTTAGAGACAGGATCTGACAACACAACACAGACAGTTAAAGACGGGATCTGACAACACAACACAGACAGTTAGAGACGGGATCTGACAACACAACACAGAGAGACAGTTAGAGACAGGATCTGACAACACAGCACATCCCAGACAGAAATGGGATCTGACAACACAACACAGACAGACAGTTAGAGACAGGATCTGACAACACAACACAGACAGTTAATGACGGGATCTGACAACACAACACAGACAGACAGTTAGAGACAGGATCTGACAACACAGACAGTTAGAGACAGGATCTGACAACACAACACAGTTAGAGACAGGATCTGACAACACAGACAGTTAGAGATGGGATCTGACAACACGACACAGACAGACAGTTAGTGACGGGATCTGACAACACAACACAGACAGTTAAAGACGGGATCTAACAACACAACACAGACAGTTAGAGACAGGATCTGACAACACAACACAAACAGTTAGAGACAGGATCTGACAACACAGACAGTTAGAGACTGGATCTGACAACACAACACAGACAGTCAGAGACGGGATCTGACAACACAACACAGACAGACAGTTAGAGACAGGATCTGACAACACAACACAGTCAGTTAGAGACAGGATCTGACAACACAACACAGACAGACAGTTAGAGACAGGATCTGACAACACAACACAGTCAGTTAGAGACGGGATCTGACAACACAACACAGACAGACAGTTAGAGACAGGATCTGACAACACAACACAGACAATTAGAGACGGGATCTGACAACACAAAACAGATAGTTAGAGACAGGATCTGACAACACAACACAGACAGTTAGAGACGGGATCTGACAACACAAAACAGATAGTTAGAGACAGGATCTGACAACACAGCACATCCCAGACAGAAATGGGATCTGACAACACAACACAGACAGACAGTTAGAGACAGGATCTGACAACACAGACAGTTAAAGACGGGATCTGACAACACAGACAGAGACAGGATCTGACAACACAACACAGACAGTTAAAGACGGGATCTGACAACACAACACAGACAGTTAGAGACAGGATCTGACAAGACAACACAGACAGAGACAGGATCTGACAACACAGACAGTTAGAGACAGGATCTGACAACACAACACAGACAGAAACGGGATCTGACAACACAACACAGACAGACAGTTAGAGACGGGATCTGACAACACAACACAGACAGTTAGAGACGGGATCTGACAACACAACACAGACAGTTAGAGACAGGATCTGACAACACAACACAGACAGACAGTTAGAGACAGGATCTGACAACACAACACAGACAGTTAGAGACAGGATCTGACAACACAACACAGACAGACAGTTAGAGACAGGATCTGACAACACAACACAGACAGATTTAGAGACAGGATCTGACAACACAACACAGACAGTTCAGAGACGGGATCTGACAAACACAGGCAGTTAGAGACAGGATCTGACAACACAACACATCCCAGACAGAAATGGGATCTGACAACACAACACAGACAGTTAGAGACAGGATCTGACAACACAACACAGACAGTAAAAGACGGGATCTGACAACACAACACAGACAGTTAGAGACGGGATCTGACAACACAGACAGTTAGAGACAGGATCTGACAACACAACACAGACAGTTAAGGACGGATCTGACACACACACAGACAGTTAGAGACAGGATCTGACAACACAACACAGACAGACAGTTAGAGACAGGATCTGACAACACAACACAGACAGTTAGAGACAGGATCTGACAACACAACACAGACAGACAGTTAGAGACAGGATCTGACAACACAACACAGACAGTTAAAGACGGGATCTGACAACACAGACAGTTAGAGACGGGATCTGACAACAAAACACAGACAGAGACGGGATCTGACAACACAACACAACACAGACAGTTAGAGACGGGGTCTGACAACACAGACAGAGACGTGATCTGACAACACAACACAGACAGTTAGAGACGGGATCTGACAACACAACACAGACAGTTCGAGACAGGATCTGACAACATAACACAGACAGAGACGGGATCTGACAACACAACACAGACAGTTAGAGACGGGATCTGACAACACAGACAGAGACGGGATCTGACAACACAACACAGACAGTTAGAGACGGGATCTGACAACACAGACAGAGACGTGATCTGACAACACAACACAGACAGTTAGAGACGGGGTCTGACAACACAGACAGAGACGTGATCTGACAACACAACACAGACAGTTAGAGACGGGATCTGACAACACAACACAGACAGTTAGAGACAGGATCTGACAACATAACACAGACAGAGACGGGATCTGACAACACAACACAGACAGTTAGAGACGGGATCTGACAACATAACACAGACAGAGACGGGATCTGACAACACAACACAGACAGTTAGAGACGGGATCTGACAACACAGACAGAGACGGGATCTGACAACACAACACAGACAGTTAGAGACGGGATCTGACTACACAGACAGAGACGTGATCTGACAACACAACACAGACAGTTAGAGACGGGGTCTGACAACACAGACAGAGACGTGATCTGACAACACAACACAGACAGTTAGAGACGGGATCTGACAACACAACACAGACAGTTCGAGACAGGATCTGACAACATAACACAGACAGAGACGGGATCTGACAACACAACACAGACAGTTAGAGACAGGATCTGACAACACAACACAGACAGTTAAGGACGGGATCTGACAACACAGACAGTTAGAGACAGGATCTGACAACACAACACAGACAGATAGTTAGAGACAGGATCTGACAACACAACACAGACAGTTAGAGACAGGATCTGACAACACAACACAGACAGACAGTTAGAGACAGGATCTGACAACACAACACAGACAATTAGAGACGGGATCTGACAACACAAAACAGATAGTTAGAGACAGGATCTGACAACACAACACAGACAGTTAGAGACGGGATCTGACAACACAAAACAGATAGTTAGAGACAGGATCTGACAACACAGCACAGACAGAAATGGGATCTGACAACACAACACAGACAGACAGTTAGAGACAGGATCTGACAACACAGACAGTTAAAGACGGGATCTGACAACACAGACAGTTAGAGACAGGATCTGACAAGACAACACAGACAGAGACAGGATCTGACAACACAGACAGTTAGAGACAGGATCTGACAACACAACACAGACAGAAACGGGATCTGACAACACAACACAGACAGATAGTTAGAGACAGGATCTGACAACACAACACAGACAGTTAGAGACGGGATCTCACAACACAGACAGATAGACAACACAACACAGACAGTTAGAGACAGGATCTGACAACACAACACAGACAGACAGTTAGAGACAGGATCTAACAACACAACACAGACAGATAGTTAGAGACAGGATCTGACAACACAACACAGACAGTTCAAGACGGGATCTGACAACACAACACAGACAGACAGTTAGAGACAGGATCTAACAACACAACACAGGCAGTTAGAGACGGGATCTGACAACACAACACATCCCAGACAGAAATGGGATCTGACAACACAACACAGACAGACAGTTAGAGACAGGATCTAACAACACAACACAGACAGTAAAAGACGGGATCTGACAACACAACACAGACAGTTAGAGACGGGATCTGACAACACAGACAGTTAGAGACAGGATCTGACAACACAACACAGACAGTTAAGGACGGGATCTGACAACACAGACAGTTAGAGACAGGATCTGACAACACAACACAGACAGACAGTTAGAGACAGGATCTGACAACACAACACAGACAGTTAGAGACAGGATCTGACAACACAGACAGACAGTGAGAGACAGGATCTGACAACACAACACAGACAGTTAAAGACGGGATCTGACAACACAGACAGTTAGAGACGGGATCTGACAACAAAACACAGACAGAGACGGGATCTGACAACACAACACAACACAGACAGTTAGAGACGGGGTCTGACAACACAGACAGAGACGTGATCTGACAACACAACACAGACAGTTAGAGACGGGATCTGACAACACAACACAGACAGTTCGAGACAGGATCTGACAACATAACACAGACAGAGACGGGATCTGACAACACAACACAGACAGTTAGAGACGGGATCTGACAACACAGACAGAGACGGGATCTGACAACACAACACAGACAGTTAGAGACGGGATCTGACAACACAGACAGAGACGTGATCTGACAACACAACACAGACAGTTAGAGACGGGGTCTGACAACACAGACAGAGACGTGATCTGACAACACAACACAGACAGTTAGAGACGGGATCTGACAACACAACACAGACAGTTCGAGACAGGATCTGACAACACAACACAGACAGAGACGGGATCTGACAACACAACACAGACAGTTAGAGACAGGATCTGACAACATAACACAGACAGAGACGGGATCTGACAACACAACACAGACAGTTAGAGACGGGATCTGACAACACAGACAGAGAGACGGGATCTGACAACACAACACAGACAGTTAGAGATGGGATCTGACTACACAGACAGAGACGTGATCTGACAACACAACACAGACAGTTAGAGACGGGGTCTGACAACACAGACAGAGACGTGATCTGACAACACAACACAGACAGTTAGAGACGGATCTGACAACACAACACAGACAGTTCGAGACAGGATCTGACAACATAACACAGACAGAGACGGGATCTGACAACACAACACAGACAGTTAGAGACGGGATCTGACAACACAGACAGAGACGGGATCTGACAACACAACACAGACAGTTAGAGACGGGATCTGACAACACAGACAGAGACGTGATCTGACAACACAACACAGACAGTTAGAGACGGGGTCTGACAACACAGACAGAGACGTGATCTGACAACACAACACAGACAGTTAGAGACGGGATCTGACAACACAACACAGACAGTTCGAGACAGGATCTGACAACATAACACAGACAGAGACGGGATCTGACAACACAACACAGACAGTTAGAGACGGGATCTGACAACACAGACAGAGACGGGATCTGACAACACAACACAGACAGTTAGAGACGGGATCTGACAACACAGACAGAGACGTGATCTGACAACACAACACAGACAGTTAGAGACGGGGTCTGACAACACAGACAGAGACGGGATCTGACAACACAACACAGACAGTTAGAGACGGGATCTGACAACATAACACAGACAGAGACGGGATCTGACAACACAACACAGACAGTTCGAGACAGGATCTGACAACATAACACAGACAGAGACGGGATCTGACAACACAACACAGACAGTTAGAGACGGGATCTGACAACACAGACAGAGACGGGATCTGACAACACAACACAGACAGTTAGAGACGGGATCTGACAACACAGACAGAGACGGGATCTGACAACACAACACAGACAGTTAGAGACGGGATCTGACAACACAGACAGAGACGGGATCTGACAACACAACACAGAGAGTTAGAGACAGGATCTGACAACACAACACAGACAGTTAAAGACGGGATCTGACAACACAACACAGACAGACAGTTAGAGACAGGATCTGACAACACAACACATCCCATTCCTGTTCAAATACCCATATAGAGAAGTGTTTCAATGTCCGTGGTTTTACAGTGAGTCCTACTGTTATTCCAAGATTTGCTCTTATTTTTTATTACTCAAATCAAATGTTACTTGTCACATGCTCCCGAAAACCAGTGTATACCGTGAAATGCTGACTTACCCAACAATGCAGTTCAAGAAATAGAGTTAAAAAAATAATATTTACTAAAATAAACTAAAGTAAAAATAGTAAAATTAAAAAATTTAAAAAGTACAAATAACAACGAGGATATATGCAGAGGGTGCCGGTACAGAGTTAATGTAGGGAGGGGTACAGGTTAGTCTAGTTATTTTTCGTACATGTAGGTCGGGGTAAAGTGACAATGCATAGATGATACACAGCAAAGCAGCAGCAGTGTAAAAAGAAAAGGGGGGTGTCAATGTAAATAGTCCGGGTGGCCATTTGATTAAATAGGCTGAGTAATTTATTGTTCCAATTAAGATCTATATCAATAGTGAATGGTAATTACCTGAGGCTGCTACTTCTATTATAGGCCTCTTAGTCACGTTGGCCATGAAGCCCACAATGGAGAAGATGACTAAGCCAGCGAACATGCTGGTGAACGAGTTGATGCAGCACACAATGACAGAATCTCTGCAGGGAGATGGAGAGAAAGACAGAAAAGCATGGGGTTTGGAACGGCTGTTTGTCACACTGATATGGAAGCCTTATCAAAACCACAGGACATTTAAAATTGGGGAGGGAGGGCGGGAGGGAGGGAGGGCGGGAGGGAGGGAGGGAGGGAGGGAGGGAGGGAGGGAGGGAGGGTTTTGCATTCTATAGCCGAGTGTTACTGCAACGTCAATGGACTGACCTATTCATTTCAGAGATGGGGTGATTGTTCATTCGGTGCCAGGGTTGAACATAGGAGAGAGACAGAGATGATGTGACAGCTGAGAGATGTGTTTTCTCTTTGTCTCTCTCTCTCTCTCTCACCCCCCCCCTTTCTATCTCTTTCTTTCTCTCCCTCTCACCCCCCTCTTCAAATCCTCTCTCTCTCTCTCTCTCTCTCTCTCTCCTCTCTCTCTCTCTCTCTCTCTCTCTCTCTCTCTCTCTCTCTCTCTCTCTCTCTCTCTCTCTCTCTCTCTTCTCTCTCTCTATCTCTTCTCTATCTCTCTCTCTCTCTCTCTTCTCACTTCTCTCTCTCACTTCTCACTTCTCTCTCTCTCTCTCTCTCTCTCTCTCTCTCTCTCTCTCTCTCTCTCTCTCTCTCTCTCTCTCTCTCTCTCTCTCTCTCTCTCTCTCTCTCTCTCTCTCTCTCTCTCTCTCTCTCTTTGTGTCTTCTCTCTCTCTCTCTCTCTCTCTCTCTCTCTCCCCTCTCTCTCTCTTTCTCTCTCTCTCTCTTTCTTTGTGTCTCTCTCTCTCTCTCTCTCTTCTCTCTCTCTCTCTTCTCTCTCTCTGTCTCTCTCTCCCCCCTTCTCTCTCTCTCTGTGTCTCGCTCGCTCTCTCTCTGTCTCACTTGCTCTCTCATTGGCAGAGGCAGAATATAAACCGATAGCAGGGAGCTGGATAGAATGGTTTTGTAGATTTGAACCTACCTGTAAACATGACTATTGAACAGTGTTGTAGATTTTGAACCTACCTGTAAACATTATTATTGAATGGGTTGTAGCTTCCCAGAGCAATCAGTGATCCCAGCCCCAGCCCATAGGAGAAGAAGATCTGAGTGGCAGCATCCAACCACACCTGAGCAGAACAGAGAGACAGAGAGTCAAAACACACCACAAGTCAAAACACACCACAAGTCAAAACACAACACAAGTCAAAACACAACACAAGTCAAAACACACTGCAAGTCAAGACACAACACAAGTCAAAACACACCACAAGTCAAAAAAACACAACACAAGTCAAAACACACCACAAGTCAAAACACAACACAAGTCAAAACACAACACAAGTCAAAACACAACACAAGTCAAAACACACTGCAAGTCAAGACACAACTGCAAGTCAAAACACACTGCAAGTCAAAACACACTGCAAGTCAAAACACACTGCAAGTCAAAACACACTGCAAGTCAAGACACACTGCAAGTCAAGACACACTGCAAGTCAAAACACACTGCAAGTCAAAACACACTGCAAGTCAAGACACACTGCAAGTCAAAACACACTGCAAGTCAAAACACACTGCAAGTCAAAACACACTGCAAGTCAAAACACACTGCAAGTCAAGACACGCTGCAAGTCAAAACACGCTGCAAGTCAAAACACACTGCAAGTCAAGACATACTGCAAGTCAAGACACACTGCAAGTCAAGACACACTGCAAGTCAAGACACACTGCAAGTCAAAACACACTGCAAGTCAAAACATACTGCAAGTCAGAACAGGCTGCAAGTCAAAACACACTGCAAGTCAAAACAGACTGGTACTCACGTCATCACATACAGCAATCAGCATCCATTCTCCCTCTGTATCTGTCCACTGATAAAGGCTAGCTCCCTCTGTATCTGCTCACTGATAAAGGCTAGCTACCTCTGAATCTGCTCACTGATAAAGACTAGCTACCTCTGAATCTGCTCACTGATAAAGACTAGCTACCTCTGATTCTGTTCACTGATAAAGGCTAGCTACCTCTGAATCTGCTCACTGATAAAGACTAGCTACCTCTGAATCTGCTCACTGATAAAGACTAGCTACCTCTGAATCTGCTCACTGATAAAGACTAGCTACCTCTGAATCTGCTCACTGATAAAGACTAGCTACCTCTGAATCTGCTCACTGATAAAGACTAGCTACCTCTGAATCTGCTCACTGATAAAGACTAGCTACCTCTGAATCTGCTCACTGATAAAGACTAGCTACCTCTGAATCTGCTCACTGATAAAGACTAGCTACCTCTGATTCCTTGAGCTTCTCGAAGTTGGGCGTGATGTAGAAGAGGATTCCATCGATGGCTCCGGGCAGAGTGATGCCGCGGCAGAAGAGGATGAAGAGCATAAAGTAGGGGTACGTCGCTGAGAAGTACACCACCTGAAACAGGGAGGGAGGGAGAGACTTGTTAAAATACAAGACAATGGAGCCACCCTCCTTACGTCATTATTACAGCTAGAGCCCATGCATGAATTAACTGTCATGTTTCCAGTTAAATGTTTCTTAATGGATTTTTAATCTATAGTAATACCTCTTACTTTTGCAAATAAGCCAGGGGACATGCCGCCCTCCCAACATCCAATAAGGCTGCCAAAATCTAATATGGCTGCCAAAAATCCAATATGGCTGCCAAAATCTAATATGGCTGCCAAAAATCCAATATGGCTGCCAAAATCTAATATGGCTGCCAAAAATCCAATATGGCTGCCAAAATCTAATATGGCTGCCAAAAATCCAATATGGCTTCCAAAATCCAATATGGCTGCCAAAATTCAATATGGCTGCCAAAATCTAATATGGCTGCCAAAATCTAATATGGCTGCCAAAATCTAATATGGCTGCCAAAAATCCAATATGGCTGCCAAAATCTAATATGGCTGCCAAAAATCCAATATGGCTGCCAAAATCAAATGTCAAGATTCCTCTGTGCGGTTTAGCCCCTCTCTATGAATTTAGTCAGTGGCAGCCTCTTACCTTGCCAGTCCATGCGACACCTTTCCAGATGCAGAAATAAACCAGGACCCAAGCGATGGCCAGCGTGATGGCTAGAGGCGCTCTGATCTCCCCAGGTTTCTCCAGACCATCCGTCAATTGGTGCATGTTACGTCTATAGGACAAAATCAACCAATGAAACCAACCAATCAATCAACCAACCAATCAAATCTATTTATAAATCCTTTTTTTCATCAACTACAACCCCATTCATTATTTTCTACACTGCGTGGTCTAACCACAGACCAAAAAATAAATTAAAAAAATAAAAATGTTTAAAACAAAATATAATAAAATATGTTCTTTACTCCCAGAATTCCTGAACGGCGCTGGTGAGGTTGGCAGCGTTGGGGATGCTGTAGTTGGTGTAACAGCGATCTGTATTCCAAGAATTTCCACATGATTGCCATGGCAACTCCTGTAACAACAAAGACAGTTTTTTTTTCTTTTTTTTTTCTCACTTTTTGTCATTTTGCCCAACTCTTTTCACCCAGGCGACATGCACCACGTTGTTTTTTGAAAGGGTACTGATGGCCAAATTCGATATATTTGAATTAACTATACATAAAAGAAACAGTATTTCTTTCTTTTCAGCATTCAAATGGATAACACCGAAGAGGCCTATGCCCCCTGCTCATTCAGTCCTCAGTCATGCTACTTAAAGACATTCATCAGGGAAACGTGATTTTCCTTTTCTAAACCTCCCAGTGAACGAAATGCAATTTTAATTTTTTTTATTTTATTTTACCTTTATTTAACCAGGCAAGTCAGTTAAGAACAAATTCTTATTTTCAATGACGGCCTGGGAACAGTGGGTTAACTGTAACCTCACATTAATTCCATTTTTGGGGGGGGGGGTTGTTTGTTTTGTACTTACAACTGTTTCATAGAGAAGCAATAATATCCATCATACTCACAGAAGTAAAGGAGGACCAGAGATAGTATATGGCCCAGGAAATGATGACAATGTAATAAATATTTAGCCAGAAAGAAAGCACTGCAGCGGCCAGACCAACACCTGGAACAACAGGGAAACGTGGAATTAGGAAAGTATATACAGTCCGTTAATATAAGATGAAATAATGTGACAACTTGAGTCATTTGATAAAAAATATATATAAAATAGCTTTAGCTAGTTATATTAAATATGTGGTTTGATCTGTAATTACAACGGGGAGAGGAGGCCGTGCACTGAAATTGCAGATATTTGTGTGTGTTTATTGACAACCAGCAAAAAGAGTATTGGATGAGGAGAGCTAATTGTCTCACGGTATATATAGAGATGTATTTCGGTTGAACCTCTAAACGTAGTGTTTTGATTTACCTTTAAACATGGGAGCCAGTTTCCACACCCCAAGCCCTCCAATCGATGTGTACTGACCGAGGGACGTTTCGAGCAGAAACAAGGGCATACCAGCAAATATGAGCGTCAAAAAGTATGGAATCAAGAAGGCCCCTGCATGGAAGGTGAAAGGTTAAGTAAACAACACATATATAGAATGGTGAATAAAAGCGACCATTTGCATTGATATACCGGGAACATTTCAAATCATCCAAAGAAATAAAGATATGAAGACAATATTTTTTTTTGTATCACAATGCTGCGCCTAAAATGAATGATAATTACGCTCAATCTGGAGAGAAAAAGACCATTGCGATAATTAAATGAGGGACCCAGAACACATTTCCTGTTTGAAGGGTTAAGTTTTTAAGCCTCTTGTTTTTGAAAACACGGGAAAAGCGCCGAAATCTTGATTACCTCCTCCGTTCTTCCCACATAGATAAGGAAATCTCCAGACATTTCCGAGTCCAATTGCGTACCCGACGCAAGACAGGAGAAAGTCAAATTTTCCAGTCCAGTTTTCTCTTTCGGGAAGTTCCTTTTTCTGGACTTTGACGACCAAGGTTTTGGGTTTGTCATTAGGCTCCGCATTCACCTCCGTTAAAACGTGTCCATCCGAGGCTTTAGTTCCATTGGTCGCCATGTCTCTCTGATTATGTTTAGATTTCCTGGCAAGGCTGGCAGGCGGTTGGAAGATTTTAACCCCACTGATCCACGTAGAGAGCAGCTTCGCGGTTCGGTACCCAGCCGATTGACCGTTGGATGTGAAGGAGCGGGAGACGGAGAGGGAACACCGAGGAAGTTAAAAGCGAACCTGGGGAAAAAAAAGAGCAAGAGAATGTTACCAAATAGGAAATTAAATAATGATAGGACCCTAAATATTGACATAATATTGAATTAACACGGGAATTATCCAAATGAAAGTATAGCGCTGAAAATGGGCCGTTTTGAAGAGTTTTCATTGAGTCACTTTGTTGGCGCAGGGGACAAGAGATCACACGAAGACCCCGTGGTGCTTTTTAAACAGCTCGGGCCCGTTGATTAACAGCGTCATTACTCTCAATGTCTCCCTTATACAACTTTAAAACAGCACACATCCCGCAGACAGGTCATTTCATAGTGTTAAGAGGAGGAGGCGATCCCCGCTGTCCAATTATTCAGCATTTGGATGGTTAATTGCAGCGGAACTCAACCATCAATTTGACACAACAACAAAAAAAGATACATTACGTTCATTCACGCGCTATGGCTTTAGAATGTACGCATCCAAATAAGTGTAACATTATAAATAAAAACTGAATTGCAAAGCATTCATATTAACATAAATCCGCTTGACTGTTCATTATCCGAGGTTAAATACTTTGAACATAATTTATCTTTCATTATTCATAATAAATTTGACAAAGGTAAAATTAGTCGATTTAAAATAATAAAAAAACCCGTTCCTGTTACAAGTCAAAACGCAATGTGCGTATTGTGGAAACATTGGCTTGGCAACGTCATGCTTTTGGTATTTTTAGGCTTTTATTTGTGTGAATAATACCGTGCCTCTATATCTGTGGTATAATGGTCAACTATCCCTCGTTTTTACCATCAGCTAGTTGACATTTATGGAAAGAGATGGAGATGGATATGTGCCCGCCAACAAAAGCGACAAGATTTACGCGTCAGTCACTCTCCTACGCGTCCTTTCACATTTGCTTATTATATTCCATGAATTATGGAACTTCAAAAAACGAATCAAATGTAGAATGATGTGATTTAGCACTCTCTTTGAAGTTGCATTGATTTAAAAAAATATATATCATTGATTTATCCAATTTAGGCTAATCATCTCGGCTACTCAGTGCGCAGCATCTGAAACACCGTTTTTCCCCACCGAGACGCAACTCCACACCCCCAAATTGGTTCACACTGTCCAATGTTCTGACCATCGCAATGAAGTTTTCCCACACTGTTTAACGTCAATTCTGTACTTACAATTAAACTGCTGAGCCAGCCAGAATTGTGGGACATGGTATAGTATCCGTGCGTTCTTCGAAAAGTTGTGTTCTTCAAGCTTCTAACCGGGCAGACCAAATCATATATTTTTAGAGATAGATAAGCAAAACTAAACTATGATCCTGATGGGAAAGGTGAGTTTGCAGGAAAGCAGGAACTAGGTGTGAGTGGCGCTGTCCGTTAGCTTGGTGATGCCTGAAGGAGAGAGAGACAAGCAGAGGAGAGCAGAGCGGGGAGGAACAACACCACGAAAAGGCAGCAGCTTCACCTCGTAACACCGTCTATCTTCAGCGGCCAGGGTTGTTACGCGGACCACAAATCCCCGTTCTCATCTACATAGCGTCAATGTCATCTGTAAGTCGACCCTCCCCGTGTGTCCAAGATTTCCACCACTGAGATCGCTGTGGTTCTGATGAAGTAGCATCTTATAGTCTCATGGTTTTATAGGCATAGTGCTTTTCATCAATTTGTGGATTTTTTTCTACACGAATTGTTTGGGTGATTCACAGACAGTTAGTTAGTTATATGTCTTAACATTTTGTTAGCTTTACGCGATTTCTCACATATAGGACCGTTATCATGCGCTTAACCGTGTTGATATTCCCAGAAACAAATGAACTCAAGTCGGGGTCTCAATTTACTGTTGAGAGTTAGAATAGTAGAATACAGCAAGGTGCAATTTCGAAACCTGGTTGTGCATCCGCAGTTTTTCCTCTGTTTATGTCAGAGAAACCAACCGTTCCCAGAGAGTGGCTGATGTGAAGGCAGATGCCAATCATGCTGTGGTTGCTGACAAACTGTGATAAGAGGAACCAGCTCAATACAAGCCAGTCTGAGGGTGGGAGATAAATTGAAAACTGCGCCTATAATCTTTTTAATCCGCTGTCTCATGAAATATAAGACCCCGGGGACAGAGGAAAAACAGACTTTAAAAGCGGAATTTAAAACCCCAAAATGTGGAGACAAATGAATATATTGATTAGTAGACGCTATAGTGTCTCACAGGGAGATTGGGCCTCAGTGAGTGTGAGACTTGGAAAAGTGCAGAGTCCCCTCGCCCATACCCGGGCGCGAACCAGGGACCTTCTGCAGAGACAAACGAATAAACAGCTAAAACAAAAATAGGGCCTCTGTTGTGTTCAATTCTGATTGGCTCACTCAGCTAGAATGGGGATTGGGTGTTTTATCCACTCTCTATTCTTCAAAAGCTTGAAGTCCATGCAATACCAAATGGTGAATGGATTATTTCATTATAACCGGATCGCCCAAAATCACCTGGTGCCAACAATGTTTCTAATTTCCTAGCCACAGTCACCCACTCATTTGGATCGTGAGGCCGTATTCAGGTATGTACCACTCTCTCTGACGTATCACAGCTTCTGGTCCGTCATCTTCTGATGGGAACTCATTTCATTGGACTACAGAGCACAGATTTAAAACCAATGTGGAAAGACCTATAATAACAGTGTTATGAAGATGACAGCTGTTATAACGTACCATGACAGCTGTTATAACCTACCACGACAGCTGTTATAACATACAAGGAAAGCTGTTATAACCTACCACCCACGACAGCTGTTATAACCTACCACGACAGCTGTTATAAGACACCGCGACAGCTGTTATAACCTACCATGACAGCTGTTATAACCTACCACGACAGTTGTTATAACCTACCACGACAGCTGTTATAACCTACCGACAGCTGTTATAACCTACCACGACAGCTGTTATAACATACAAGGAAAGCTGTTATAACCTACCACGACAGCTGTTATAACCTACCACGACAGCTGTTATAAGACACCGCGACAGCTGTTAGAACCTACCACGCCAGCTGTTATAAGACACCGCGACAGCTGTTATAACCTACCACGACAGCTGTTATAACCTACCATGACAGCTGTTATAACCTACCAGACAGCTGTTATAATCTACCACGACAGCTGTTATAACATACAAGGAAAGCTGTTATAACCTACCACGACAGCTGTTATAACCTACCACAACAGCTGTTATAAGACACCGCGACAGCTGTTATAACCTACTACGACAGCTGTTATAACCTACCACGACAGCTGTTATAAGACAAGGACAGCTGTTATAACCTACCACGACAGCTGTTATAACCTACCACGACAGCTGTTATAACATACCACGACAGCTGTTATAACCTACCGCGACAGCTGTTATAACCTACCACGACAGCTGTTATAACCTACCACAACAGCTGTTATAACCTACCACGACAGCTGTTATAACCTACCACGACAGTTGTTATAACCTACCATGACAGCTGTTACAAGACACCACAACAGCTGTTATAACCTACTACAACAGTTGTTATAACCTACCATGACAGCTGTTACAAGACACCACAACAGCTGTTATAACATACCACGACAGCTGTTATAACCTACCACAACAGTTGTTATAACCTACCATGACAGCTGTTACAAGACACCACGACAGCTGTTATAACATACCACGACAGCTGTTATAACCTACCACGACAGTTGTTATAACCTACCATGAAAGCTGTTACAAGACACCACGACAGCTGTTATAACCTACTACAACAGTTGTTATAACCTACCATGACAGCTGTTACAAGACACCACGACAGCTGTTATAACATACCACGACAGCTGTTATAACCTACCACAACAGTTGTTATAACCTACCATGACAGCTGTTACAAGACACCACAACAGCTGTTATAACATACCACGACTGTTATAACCTACCATACCAAATGGTGAATAGATTATTTAATTATAACCGGATCGCCCAAAATCACCTGGTGCCAACAATGTTTCTAATTTCCTAGCCACAGTCACCCACTCATTTGGATCGTGAGGCCGTATTCAGGTATGTACCACTCTCTCTGACGTATCACAGCTTCTGGTCCGTCATCTTCTGATGGGAACTCATTTCATTGGACTACAGAGCACAGATTTAAAACCAATGTGGAAAGACCTATAATAACAGTGTTATGAAGATGACAGCTGTTATAACGTACCATGACAGCTGTTATAACCTACCACGACAGCTGTTATAACATACAAGGAAAGCTGTTATAACCTACCACGACAGCTGTTATAACCTACCACGACAGCTGTTATAAGACACTGCGACAGCTGTTATAACCTACCACGACAGCTGTTATAACCTACCACGACAGCTGTTATAAGACACCACGACAGCTGTTATAACATACCACAACAGCTGTTATAACCTACCACAACAGTTGTTATAACCTACCATGGCAGCTGTTACAAGACACCACGACAGCTGTTATAACATACCACGACAGCTGTTATAACCTACCACGACAGCTGTTATAACCTACCACGACGGCTGTTATAAGACACCACGACAGCTGTTATAATCTACCACAACAGTTGTTATAACCTACCATGACAGCTGTTACAAGACACCACGACAGCTGTTATAACCTACTACAACAGTTGTTATAAGACACCACAACAGCTGTTTTAACATACGACAGCTGTTATAACATACCACAACAGTTGTTATAACCTACCATGACAGCTGTTACAAGACACCACGACAGCTGTTATAACCTACTCCAACAGCTGTTATAACATACCACAACAGTTGTTATAAGACACCACAACAGCTGTTTTCACATACGACAGCTTTTTATAACATACGACAGCTCTTATAACGTACCACGACAGCTGTTATAACGTACCACGACAGCTGTATAACATACAAGGAAAGCTGTTATAACCTACTACAACAGCTGTTATAACATACCACAATAGCTGCTGTAACATACCACGACAGCTGTTATAAGACACCACGACAGCTGTTATAACCTACCACGACAGCTGTTATAACCTACCATGACAGCTGTTATAACCTACCACGACAGCTGTTATAATCTACCACAACAGTTGTTATAACCTACCATGACAGCTGTTACAAGACACCACGACAGCTGTTATAACCTACTACAACAGTTGTTATAAGACACCACAACAGCTGTTTTAACATACGACAGCTGTTATAACATACCACAACAGTTGTTATAACCTACCATGACAGCTGTTACAAGACACCACGACAGCTGTTATAACCTACTCCAACAGCTGTTATAACATACCACAACAGTTGTTATAAGACACCACAACAGCTGTTTTCACATACGACAGCTGTTATAACATACGACAGCTCTTATAACGTACCACGACAGCTGTTATAACGTACCACGACAGCTGTATAACATACAAGGAAAGCTGTTATAACCTACTACAACAGCTGTTATAACATACCACAATAGCTGCTGTAACATACCACGACAGCTGTTATAAGACACCACGACAGCTGTTATAACCTACCACGACAGCTGTTATAACCTACCACGACAGCTGTTATAACCTACCATGACAGCTGTTATAACCTACCACGACAGCTGTTATAAGACACCACGACAGCTATTATAACATACCACGACAGCTGTTATAAGACACCACGACAGCTGTTATAACCTACCACGACAGCTGTTATAACCTACCACGACAGCTGTTATAACCTACCATGACAGCTGTTATAACCTACCATGACAGCTGTTATAACCTACCACGACAGCTGTTATAACCTAACACGACAGCTGTTATAACCTACCACGACAGCTGTTATAAGACACCATGCCAGCTGTTATAACCGACCACAACAGCTATTATAACATACCATGACAGCTGTTATAACATACAAGGAAAGCTGTTATAACCTACCATGCCAGCTGTTATAACATACAAGGAAAGCTGTTATAACCTACCATGAGAGCTGTTATAAGACACCACGACAGCTGTTATAACCGACCACAACAACTATCATAACATACCATGACAGCTGTTATAACATACAAGGAAAGCTGTTATAACCTACCATGAGAGCTGTTATAAGACACCACGACAGATGTTATAACCTACCATGAGAGCTGTTATAACATACAAGGAAAGCTGTTATAACCTACCATGAGAGCTGTTATAACATACCACGACAGCTGTTATAACCTACCACAACAGCTGTTATAACCTACCACAACAGCTGTTATAACCTACAATTATAGCTGTTATAACATACAAGGAAAGCTGTTGTAACCTACCATGACAGCTGTTATAACATACAAAGAAAGCTGTTATAACCTACCACGACAGCTGTTATAACCTACCACAACAGCTGTTATAACCTACCACAACATCTGTTATAACCTACCACGACAGCTGTTATAACCTACCACAACAGCTGTTATAACCTACCACGACAGCTGTTATAACCTACAATTACAGCTGTTATAATATACAAGGAAAGCTGTTGTAACCTACCATGACAGCTGTTATAACATACAAAGAAAGCTGTTATAACCTACCACAACAGCTGTTATAACCTATGACAACATCTGTTATAACCTACCACGACAGCTGTTATAAGACACCATTACAGCTGTTATAACATATGTTTCTCTCTCCCTGCTTGTCTCTCTCTCTGCTTCTCTCTCTCTCTGCTTCTCTCTCCCTGCTTCTCTCTCTCTCTCTGTTTGTCTCTCTCTTTGCGGCTCTCTCTCTGCTTCTCTCTCTAAGCTTCTCTCTCTCCTTCTCTCTCTCTCTAAGCTTTTCTCTCTCCCCTTCTCTCTCTCTCTAAGCTTCTCTATCTCTCTGCTTCTCTCTCTGCTACTCTCTCTCTCTAAGCTTCTCTCTCTCTGCCTCTCTCTCTGCTTCTCTCTCTCTCTGCTTCTCACTCTGCTTCTCTCTCTACATGACATTCTTTGCTACTCTCTCTAAGCTTCTCTCTCTCTGCCTCTCTCTCTGCTTCTCTATCTCCCTGCTTCTCTCTCTGCTTCTCTCTCTGCTACTCTCTCTCTAAGCTTCTCTCTCTCTGCTTCTCCCTCTGCTTCTCTCTCTAAGCTTCTCTCTCTGCTTCTCTCTCTAAGCTTCTCTCTCTGCTACTCTCCCTCTCTTTGCTTCTCTCTCTGCGTCTCCCTCTCTACTTCTCTCTCTGCTTCTCTCTCTCTCTCTCTGCATCTCTCTCTTTCTCTAAGCCTCTCTCTCTTTGCTTCTCTCTCTCTTTGCTTCTCTCTATCTGCTTCTCGCTCTCTGCTTCTCTCTGCTTCTCTCTCTCTGTTTATCGCTCTCTGCTTCTCTCTCTGCTTCTCTCTCTCTCTCTCTCTCTCTCTCTCTCTCTCTCTCTCTCTCTCTCTCTCTCTCTCTCTCTCTCTCTTTCTCTAAGTTTCTCTCTCTTTGCCTCTCTCTCTCTGCTTCTCGCTCTCTGCTTCTCTCTCTGCTTTTCTCTCTTTCTCTAAGCTTCACTCTCTCTGCTTCTCGCTCTCTGCTTCTCTCTCTGCTTCTCTCTCTTTCTCTAAGCTTCACTCTCTTTGCTTCTCTCTCTCTCTGCTTCTCTCTCTCTGCTTCTCCCACTCTCTCTGCTTCTCTCACTCTCTCTGTCTCTCTCCCTCTCTCTCTCCCTCTGCTTCTCTCTCTGCTTCTCTTTCTGTTTATGTGTCTGTCTGTCTGTCTGTCTGTCTGTCTGTCTGTCTGTCTGTCTGTCTGTCTGTCTGTCTGTCTGTCTGTCTGATCTCTGATGATGAGAAAGGGGTCTAGGTTGGAGATAATGCTGTCAGTACCTGTGGTGTCTGTTGTTGTAGTGTAGGAAGCCAATAGCTGAGGTTTCTGATCTGCTGCACTGTGAAGGCATAAAGGTGTTGGCCAAATCCCAGATGACACCCTATTCCCTACATAGTGCACTACTTTACACCAGGGCTGGCACCCTATTCCCTACATAGTGCACTATTTTACACCAGGGCTGGCACCCTATTCCCTACATAGTACACTACTTTACACCAGGGCTGGCACCCTATTCCCTATATAGTGCACTACTTTACACCAGGGCTGGCACCAAATTCCCTACATAGTGCACTACTTTACACCAGGGCTGGCACCCTATTCCCTATATAGTGCACTACTTTACACCAGGGCTGGCACCCTATTCCCTATATAGTGCACTACTTTCGACCAGAGCCCTATGTAAGAAATAGGGTGCCATTTGGGACGGTAGCAGATGGGAAGCCAATGAGGGGTGAGCTAACCTACTAATGATACAAAATTAAATGTAGCATTTCTAAACCCCACCTGGTTGTTTCTCCCTCTGGGGATGGGGGTTAGCAGAGCAGAGCAGAGAGAGAGAGAGAGACACCACCGCCACATGCCGGCCCACCTGGCCCCCACCTGCAGCCAGCCAGAGGACGTGCCCCAACCGGCAACCTATTCACATAGGCAGTGCACTGCTTTTGACCCGCCTGTCATTTGGGTTGCGTGTTGTCACAGACTCAAAGTGTTTAGGCGTCGGTGGTGAGGCACCTGATAGCGCCACTGTGCATTGAACCATATAATTGCGGTAGGCTGTGATAATCCCATTCTCTCTGAGGTCTTTTTGGTATTCAGCTATAAGCACCGTTTGTGCAAAAATAAAAAGATCCCACGTCGACACCAGTAGAATCACCAACGAGGTTGTCTGTCATGATAACACAAGCAGATGGAAAATGGCAGAGAGACTATTATTCTAATGATAATTAAACATTTAAAATATCTAAAAAGGTAGCAGTTTGCAACAAAATCAGCTGTGTTTAAAAAAACAGATGATGTATGGAAATGTAGCTCAGAAGGAGGCACTATGAGCTAGCCACACTCATTTGGAGAGAGGTTTGGGACAAATATCCACATTTACCCCTTTGATACTCCATAATGATATTTATATTTGAAAATGACTGTCTGGATGCAAACGGATTTCAGCAAAGTATTGTGTCATTCATCGTGCAAGACATGATGAGACATGATGAGACATGATGAGACATGATGAGACATGATGAGACATGATGAGACATGATGAGACATGATGACAGCACTGACATGACATACCAGGCTGTGATTCCTTCCAGGCTAGCTGTGTTGGTAGAGCATGGCTGTGATTCGACCAGGCTAGGGGTGTGATGTGACATAACCCAGGCTGTGATTCAGACACAGGCTAGGGCTGTGTTGATGTGACATAACAGGCTGTGAATTCATTATTATTATTATTATTATTGATGTACATAACAGGCTGTGATTCAGACCAGGCTAGGGCTGTGTTGATGTGACATACCAGGCTGTGATTCAGACCAGGCTAGGGCTGTGTTGATGTGACATACCAGGCTGTGATTCAGACCAGGCTAGGGCTGTGTTGATGTGACATAAAAGGCTGTGATTCAGACCAGGCTAGGGCTGTGTTGATGTGACATAAAGGCTGTGATTCAGACCAGGCTAGGGCTGTGTTGATGTGACATACCAGGCTGTGATTCAGACCAGGCTAGGGCTGTGTTGATGTGACATACCAGGCTGTGATTCAGACCAGGCTAGGGCTGTGTTGATGTGACATAACAGGCTGTCCCAAACCTCATCAAATCAAATCAAATCACATTTTATTTGTCACATACACATGGTTAGCAGATGTTAATGCGAGTGTAGCGAAATGCTTGTGCTTCTAGTTCCGACAATGCAGTGATAACCAACAAGTAATCTAACTAACAATTCCAAAACTACTGTCTTATACACAGTGTAAGGGGATAAGGAATATGTACATAAGGATATATGAATGAGTGATGGTACAGAGCAGCATACAGTAGATGGTATCGAGTACAGTATATACATATGAGATGAGTGTGTAGACAAAGTAAACAAAGTGGCATAGTTAAAGTGGCTAGTGATACATGTATTACATTAGGATGCAGTCGATGATGTAGAGTACAGTATATACATATGCATATGAGATGAATAATGTAGGGTAAGTAACATTATATAAGGTAGCATTGTTTAAAGTGGCTAGTGATATATTTACATCATTTCCCATCAATTCCCATTATTAAAATGGCTGGAGTTGGGTCAGTGTCAATGACAGTGTGTTGGGCAGCAGCCACTCAATGCTAGTGATGGCTGTTTAACAGTCTCATGGCCTTGAGATAGAAGCTGTTTTTCAGTCTCTCGGTCCCAGCTTTGATGCACCTGTACTGACCTCAGCCTTCTGGATGATAGTGGGGTGAACAGGCAGTGGCTCGGGTGGTTGTTGTCCTTAATGAGGGCGCGGCTGGGGATGCCGTCTGGGCCTGCAGCCTTGCGAGGGTTAACACGTTTAAATGTCTTACTCACCTCGGCTGCAGTGAAGGAGAGACCGCATGTTTTCGTTGCAGGCCGTGTCAGTGGCACTGTATTGTCCTCAAAGGGGCAAAAGTTATTTAGTCTGCCTGGGAGCAAGACATCCTGGTCCGTGACTGGGCTGGGTTTCTTCTTGTAGTCCGTGATTGACTGTAGACCCTGCCACATGCCTCTTGTGTCTGAGCCATTGAATTGAGATTCCACTTTGTCTCTGTACTGATGCTTAGCTTGTTTAATAGCCTTGCGGAGGGAATAGCTGCATTGTTTATATTCGGACATGTTATCAGACACCTTGCCCTGATTAAAAGCAGTGGTTCGCGCTTTCAGTTTCACGCGAATGCTGCCATCAATCCACGGTTTCTGGTTTGGGAATGTTTTTATCGTTGCTATGGGAACGACATCTTCGACACACGTTCTAATGAACTCGCACACCGAATCAGCGTATTCGTCAATATTTCCATCTGACGCAATACGAAACATGTCCCAGTCCACGTGATGGAAGCAGTCTTGGAGTGTGGAGTCAGCTTGGTCTGACCAGCGTTGGACAGACCTCAGCGTGGGAGCCTCTTGTTTTAGCTTCTGCCGGTAGGCAGGGATCAGCAAAATGGAGTCGTGGTCAGCTTTTCCGAAAGGGGGCGGGGCAGGGCCTTATATGCGTCACGGAAGTTAGAGTAACAATGATCCAAGGTTTTACCACCCCTGGTTGCGCAATCGATATGCTGATAAAATTTAGGGAGTCTTGTTTTCAGATTAGTTTTGTTAAAATCCCCAGCTACAATGAATGCAGCCTCCGGATAAATGGTTTCCAGTTTGCAAAGAGTTAAATAAAGTTCGTTCAGAGCCATCGATGTGTCTGCTTGGGGGATATATACGGCTGTGATTATAATCGAAGAGAATTCTCTTGGAAGATAATGCGGTCTACATTTGATTGTGAGGAATTCTAAATCAGGTGAACAGAAGGATTTGAGTTCCTGTATGTTTCCTTCATCACACCATGTCCCGTTAGTCATGAGGCATACGCCCCCGCCACTCTTCTTACCAGAGAGATGTATGTTTCTGTCGGCGCGATGCGTGGAGAAACCCGTTGGCTGCACCGCCCTGGATAGCATCTTCCCAGTAAGCCATGTTTCCGTGAAGCAGAGTCAGTCTTTGATGTCCCTCTGGAATGCTACCCTTGCTCGGATTTCGTCAACCTTGTTGTCGAGAGACTGGACATTGGCAATAAGAATGCTGGGAAGTGGTGCGCGATGTGCCCTTTTTCGGAGTCTGACCAGAACACCGCCGCGTTTCCCTCTTTTTCGTAGTCGTTTCCTTGGGTCGCTGCATGCGATCCATTCCGTTGTCCTGTTTGTAAGGCAGAACACAGGATCCGCGTCGCGGAAAACATATTCTTGGTCGTACTGATGGTGAGTTGACGCTGATCTTATATTCAGTAGTTCTTCTCGACTGTATGTAATGAAACCTAAGATGACCTGGGGTACTAATGTAAGAAATAACACGTAAAAAAACACAAAACTGCATAGTTTCCTAGGAACGCGAAGCGAGGCGGCCATCTCTGTCGGCGCCGGAAGGGAAGGGCCTTGGTCAGGGTGGTGAGCAGCAACCTAATGGTCACTCTGACAGAGCTCCAGAGTTTCTCTGTGGAGATGGTAGAACCTTCCAGAAGGACAACCATCTCTGCAGCACTCCACCAATATATGGTAGTGGTCAGACGGAAGCCACTCCTCAGTAAAAGGCACATGACAGGATTGAGGGAAAGATGAACGGAGCAAAGTACAGAGAGATCCTTGATTAAAACCTGCTCCAGAGCACTCAGGACCTCAGACTGGGGTGAAGGTTCACCTTCCAACAGGACAATGACCCTAAGCACACAGCCAAGACAACACAGGAGTCTCTGAATGTCCTTGAGTGGCCCAGCCAGAGTCCGGACTTGAACCCGATCGAATATCTCTGGAGAGACCTGAAAATAGCTGTGGAGCGACACTCCCCATCCAACCTGACAGAGCTGAAGAAGATCTGCAGAAAACAATGGGAGAAACTCCCCAAATACAGGTGTGCCAAGCTTGTAGCGTCATCCCCAAGAAGACTCAAGGCTGTAGTCGCTGCCAAATGTGCTTCAACAAAGTAAGTAAAGGAGAGTAAAGGGTCTGAATACAGGGTCTGAGTAAAGGGTAAAGGGTCTGAGTAAAGGGTCTGAATACTTATGTAAATGTGAAATGGCTGTCTTTTATTTGTAATAAATGTGCAAAAATATCTAAAAACTGTTTTCGCCTTGTCATTATGGGGTATTGTGATGTCATTATGGGGTATTGTGATGTCATTATGAGGTCTTGTGATGTCATTATGGGGTATTGTGATTTCATTATGGGGTATTGTGATGTCATTATGGGATATTGTGATGTCATTATGGGGTCTTGTGATGTCATTATGGGGTATTGTGATTTCATTATGGGGTATTGTGATGTCATTATGGGGTATTGTGATGTCATTATGGGGTATTGTGATGTCATTATGGGGTATTGTGATGTCATTATGGGGTATTGTGATGTCATTATGGGGTATTGTGATGTCATTATGGGGTATTGTGATTTCATTATGGGGTATTGTGATGTCATTATGGGGTATTGTGATTTCATTATGGGGTATTGTGATGTCATTATGGGGTATTGTGATGTCATTATGGGGTATTCATTATGTATTGTGATTTCATTATGGGGTATTGTGATGTCATTATGGGGTATTGTGATGTCATTATGGGGTATTGTGATTTCATTATGGGGTTATTGTGATTTCATTATGGGGTATTGTGATGTCATTATGGGGTTATTGTGATGTCATTATGGGGTATTGTGATTTCATGATTTCATTATGGGGTATTGTGATGTCATTATGGGGTATTGTGATTTCATTATGGGGTTATTGTGATTTCATTATGGGGTATTGTGATGTCATTATGGGGTATTGTGATGTCATTATGGGGTTATTGTGATTTCATTATGGGGTATTGTGATGTCATTATGGGGTATTGTGATTTCATTATGGGGTATTGTGATGTCATTATAAGGTATTGTGATTTCATTATGGGGTATTGTGATTTCATTATGGGGTATTGTGATGTCATTATGGGGTATTGTGATTTCATTATGGGGTATTGTGATGTCATTATGGGGTATTGTGATTTCATTATGGGGTCATTATTGTGATTTCATTATGGGGTATTGTGATGTCATTATGGGGTATTGTGATTTCATTATGGGGTATTGTGATGTCATTATGGGGTATTGTGATGTCATTATGGGGTATTGTGATTTCATTATGGGGTATTGTGATGTCATTATGGGGTATTGTGATGTCATTATGGGGTATTGTGATGTCATTATGGGGTATTGTGATGTCATTATGGGGTATTGTGATGTCATTATGGGGTATTGTGATGTCATTATGGGGTATTATTATGGGGTATTGTGATGTCATTATGGGGTATTGTGATTTCATTATGGGGTATTGTGATGTCATTATGGGGTGATGTGATGTCATTATGGGGTATTGTGATGTCATTATGGGGTATTGTGATGTCATTATGGGGTATTGTGATTCATTATGGGGTTATTGTGATTTCATTATGGGGTATTGTGATTTCATTATGGGGTATTGTGATGTCATTATGGGGTATTGTGATGTCATTATGGGGTATTGTGATGTCATTGTGGTATTTGATGTCATTATGGGGTATTGTGATGTCATTATGGGGTATTGTGATGTCATTATGGGGTATTGTGATGTCATTATGGGGTATTGTGATTTCATTATGGGGTTATTGTGATTCATTATGGGGTTATTGTGATTATTATGGGGTTATTGTGATGTCATTATGGGGTATTGTGATGTCATTATGGGGTATTGTGATGTCATTATGGGGTATTGTGATGTCATTATGGGGTATTGTGATTATATTATTGGGTCATTATGGGGT
Source organism: Oncorhynchus keta (assembly GCF_023373465.1). Classification (NCBI taxonomy): domain Eukaryota; kingdom Metazoa; phylum Chordata; class Actinopteri; order Salmoniformes; family Salmonidae; genus Oncorhynchus; species Oncorhynchus keta. Next base: position 1,725,033 of record NC_068430.1, read on the forward strand.
ATTGTGATGTCATTATGGGGTTATTGTGTATTGTGATTTCATTATGGGGTATTGTGATGTCATTATGGGGCATTGTGATGTCATTATGGGGTATTGTGATGTCATTATGGGTTATTGTGATGTCATTATGGGGTATTGTGATGTCAGATAATGATGGGGTCTAAATTTTGATGTCATTATGGGGTACAGATAATGATGAGAGCAAAATAAAGTCATTATGGGGTAGTAAAGTGGCTTTGAGTACAGTTGTGATGTCAGATAATATGGGCAAAATAAAGTATTGTGCACTGTATGTACATGAAGGCAGGGTAAAGTGGCTGTCATGTACAGATTATGGGCAAAATAAAGTCTATTGTGACTGTCATTAAGGCAGGGTAAAGTTATTGTACAGATGTCAAAATTATACTTTCCGAATGGTTACATGAAGGCAGGGTGTGGCTATCATTCATTATGGGGTTATTGTGCACTGTATGTCATTATGGGGAGTACAGATAATGATGAGAGCAAAATAAAGTCTAAATATTTCCGGCACTGTATGTACATGAAGGCAGGGTAAAGTGGCTAGTGTCATTATGGGGTTATTGTGATTTCATTATGGGGTTATTGTGATGTCACTGTATGGGGTATTGTGGCTATGTCATAATATGAGGCAAAATAAAGTAAATACTTTCCGAATGACTGTATGTACATGAAGGCAGGGTATGGGGAGTATTGTGATGTCAAATTATGGTATGTACATGAAGGCAGGGTATTGTCATGAGTTAATGATGAGAGCAAAATAAAGTTATGGGGTTATTGAAGGCAGGGTAAAGTGATTTACAGATAATATGAGAGCAAAATAAAGTCTAAATTGTGCACTGTCATTATGTCATGGGATAATGATGAGAGCAAAATAAAGTCTAAATTTGCACTTATGGAAGGCAGGGTAAAGTGGCTGTGATGTCATTATGGGGTACATTGAAGGCAGGGTAAAGATTTCAGATAATATGGGCAAAATAAAGTCTAAATTGTGCATTTGTACATTATGGGTCATGAGTATTGTGAGCAAAATGTCATTATGGGGTACATGAGGCAGGGTGTGGCTAGTCATTATAATGGGAGCAAAATAAAGTTGTGTATGTCATTATGGGGTATTGTGATGTCATTATGGGGTATTGTGAAATTTCATTATGAAGGGGGTAAAGTGGCTAGTCATGAGTCAGATAATGATGAGGCAAAATAAAGTATTGTGATGTCATGATGGGGTTAAGTGGCTAGTCATGTCAGATTATGAGGCAAAATAAAGTCTAAATACTTTCCGTGATGTCATTATAATGATGAGAGCAAAATAAAGTCTAAATACTTTCCGAATGCACTGTATGTACATGAAGGCAGGGTAAAGTGTGATGTCATTATGGGGTTATAAAGTGTGATGTCACTGTATGTACATGAAGGTATTGTGATACAGATAATGATGGGCAAAATAAAGTCTAAATTTTGATGTCATTATGGGGGGTATTGTGATGTCATTATGGGGTTAAATTTTCCGAATGATGTCATTACATGAAGGCAGGGTAAAGTGGCTGATGTCATAATGATGGGGTCTATTGTGACTGTCATGAAGGCAGGGTAAAGTGGGTCATGAGTACAGATAATGATGAGAGCAAAATGTCAAATACTTTCCGGCACTGTATGTATTGTGTGGCTAGTCATGTACAGATAATGATGAGAGCAAAATAAAGTCTAAATACTTTCCGAATGCACTGTATGTACATGAAGGCAGGGTAAAGTGGCTAGTCATGAGTACAGATAATGATGAGAGCAAAATAAAGTCAAAATAAATGCACTGGTACATGAAGGCAAAGTGATGAGTACAGATAATGATGAGTAAAGTCTAAATACTTTCCGTGCACTGTATGTACATGAAGGCAGGGTAAAGTGGCTAGTCATGAGTACAGATAATGATGAGAGCAAAATAAAGTCTAAATACTTTTTGTGTGTGAGTGTCAATGTAATGTGTGTGTGTATATAGTGTGTATATATAGTCTAGTGAATGTGTATATAGTGTGTATATAGTGTGTATATAGTCTAGTGAGTGTGTATATAGTATGTATATATAGTCTAGTGATTGTGTATATAGTATGTATATATAGTTTAGTGAGTGTGTATATAGTGTGTATATAGTATGTATATATAGTTTAGTGAGTGTGTATATAGTATGTATATATAGTCTAGTGAGTGTGTATATAGTGTGTATATATAGTCTAGTCAGTGTGTATATAGTGTGTATATATAGTCTAGTGAGTGTGTATATAGTGTGTATATATAGTCTAGTGAATGTGTATATAGTATGTATATATAGTCTAGTGAGTGTGTATATAGTGTGTATATAGTGTGTATATAGTGTGTATATATAGTCTAGTGAGTGTGTATATCGTGTGTATATATAGTCTAGTGAATGTGTATATAGTGTGTATATAGTGTGTACATATAGTCTAGTGATTGTGTATATATAGTCTAGTGAATGTGTATATAGTGTGTGTATATAGTCTAGTGAGTGTGTATATAGTGTGTATATATAGTCTAGTGAGTGTGTATATAGTGTGTATATATAGTCTAGTGAGTGTGTATATAGTGTGTATATATAGTCTAGTCAGTGTGTATATAGTGTGTATATATAGTCTAGTGAGTGTGTATATAGTGTGTATATATAGTCTAGTGAGTGTGTATATAGTGTATATATATAGTCTAGTGAGTGTGTATATAGTGTGTATATAGTGTGTATATAGTCTAGTGAGTGTGTATATTGTGTGTATATATAGTCTAGTCAGTGTGTATATAGTGTGTATATATAGTCTAGTGAGTGTGTGTATATAGTGTGTATATATAGTCTAGTCAGTGTGTATATTGTGTGTATATATAGTGTAGTCAGTGTGTATATAGTGTGTATATATAGTCTAGTGAGTGTGTATATAGTGTGTATATATAGTCTAGTCAGTGTGTATATAGTGTGTATATATAGTCTAGTCAGTGTGTATATAGTGTGTATATATGGTCTAGTCAGTGTGTATATTGTGTGTATATATAGTCTAGTCAGTGTGTATATAGTGTGTATATATAGTCTAGTCAGTGTGTATATAGTGTGTATATATAGTCTAGTGAGTGTGTATATAGTGTGTATATATAGTCTAGTCAATTTGTATATAGTGTGTATATATAGTCTAGTGAGTGTGTATATAGTGTGTATATATAGTCTAGTCAGTGTGTATATAGTGTGTATATATAGTCTAGTGAGTGTGTATATAGTGTGTATATATAGTCTAGTCAGTGTGTATATAGTGTGTATATAGTGTGTATATAGTGTGTATATATAGTGTATATAGTGTGTATATATAGTCTAGTGAGTGTGTATATAGTGTGTATATATAGTCTAGTCAATTTGTATATAGTGTGTATATATAGTCTAGTCAGTGTGTATATAGTGTGTATATATAGTCTAGTGAGTGTGTATATAGTAGGAGAAGGATTACTTACCCTTACTTACCCTATCCTAGGTATTCCTTGAAGAGGTGGGGTTTCAGGTGTCTCCGGAAGGTGGTGATTGACTCCGCTGTCCTGGCGTCGTGAGGGAGTTTGTTCCACCATTGGGGGCCAGAGCAGCGAACAGTTTTGACTGGGCTGAGCGGGAACTGTACTTCCTCAGTGGTAGGGAGGCGAGCAGGCCAGAGGTGGATGAACGCAGTGCCCTTGTTTGGGTGTAGGGCCTGATCAGAGCCTGGAGGTACTGAGGTGCCGTTCCCCTCACAGCTCCGTAGGCGAGCACCATGGTCTTGTAGCGGATGCGAGCTTCAACTGGAAGCCAGTGGAGAGAGCGGAGGAGCGGGGTGACGTGAGAGAACTTGGGAAGGTTGAACACCAGACGGGCTGCGGCGTTCTGGATGAGTTGTAGGGGTTTAATGGCACAGGCAGGAGCCCAGCCAACAGCGAGTTGCAGTAATCAAGACGGGAGATGACAAGTGCCTGGATTAGAACCTGCGCCGCTTCCTGTGTGAGGCAGGGTCGTACTCTGCGGATGTTGTAGAGCATGAACCTACAGGAACGGGACACCGCCTTGATGTTAGTTGAGAACGTCAGGGTGTTGTCCAGGATCACGCCAAGGTTCTTAGCGCTCTGGGAGGAGGACACAATGGAGTTGTCAACCGTGATGGCGAGATCATGGAACGGGCAGTCCTTCCCCCGGGAGGAAGAGGAGCTCCGTCTTGCTGAGGTTCAGCTTGAGGTGGTGATCCGTCATCCACACTGATATGTCTGCCAGACATGCAGAGATGCGATTCGCCACCTGGTCATCAGAAGGGGGAAAGGAGAAGATTAATTGTGTGTCGTCTGCATAGCAATGATAGGAGAGACCATGTGAGGTTATGACAGAGCCAAGTGACTTGGTGTATAGCGAGAATAAGAGAGGGCCTAGAACAGAGCCCTGGGGGACACCAGTGGTGAGAGCGCGTGGTGAGGAGACAGATTCTCGCCACGCCACCTGGTAGGAGCGACCTGTCAGGTAGGACGCAATCTAAGCGTGGGCCGCGCCGGAGATGCCCAACTCGGAGAGGGTGGAGAGGAGGATCTGATGGTTCACAGTATCGAAGGCAGCCGATAGGTCTAGAAGGATGAGAGCAGAGGAGAGAGAGTTAGCTTTAGCAGTGCGGAGCGCCTCCGTGATACAGAGAAGAGCAGTCTCAGTTGAATGACTAGTCTTGAAACCTGACTGATTTGGATCAAGAAGGTCATTCTGAGAGAGATAGCGGTAGAGCTGGCCAAGGACGGCACGCTCAAGAGTTTTGGAGAGAAAAGAGAGAAGGGATACTGGTCTGTAGTTGTTGACATCGGAGGGATCGAGTGTAGGTTTTTTTCAGAAGGGGTGCAACTCTCGCTCTCTTGAAGACGGGAGGGACGTAGCCAGCGGTCAGGGATGAGTTGATGAGCGAGGTGTGTATATATAGTCTAGTCAGTGTGTATATAGTGTGTATATATAGTCTAGTCAGTGTGTATATAGTGTGTATATATAGTCTAGTGAGTGTGTATATAGTGTGTATATATAGTCTAGTCAGTGTGTATATAGTGTGTATATATAGTCTAGTGAGTGTGTATATATAGTCTAGTGAGTGTGTATATAGTGTGTATATATAGTCTAGTCAGTGTGTATATAGTGTGTATATATAGTCTAGTCAGTGTGTATATAGTGTGTATATATAGTCTAGTGAGTGTGTATATAGTGTGTATATATAGTCTAGTCAGTGTGTATATAGTGTGTATATATAGTCTAGTGAGTGTGTATATAGTGTGTATATATAGTCTAGTCAGTGTGTATATAGTGTGTATATATAGTCTAGTGAGTGTGTATATAGTGTGTATATATAGTCTAGTCAGTGTGTATATAGTGTGTATATATAGTCTAGTCAGTGTGTATATAGTGTGTATATATAGTCTAGTGAGTGTGTATATAGTGTGTATATATAGTCTAGGCAGTGTGTATATAGTGTGTATATATAGTCTAGTCAGTGTGTATATAGTGTGTATATATAGTCTAGTGAGTGTGTATATAGTGTGTATATATAGTCTAGGCAGTGTGTATATAGTGTGTATATATAGTCTAGTCAGTGTGTATATATAGTCTAGTCAGTGTGTATATATAGTCTAGTCAGTGTGTATATATAGTCTAGTCAGTGTGTATATAGTGTGTATATATAGTCTAGTGAGTGTGTATATAGTGTGTATATATAGTCTAGTCAGTGTGTATATAGTGTGTATATATAGTCTAGGCAGTGTGTATATAGTGTGTATATATAGTCTAGGCAGTGTGTATATAGTGTGTATATATAGTCTAGTCAGTGTGTATATATAGTCTAGTCAGTGTGTATATATAGTCTAGTCAGTGTGTATATATAGTCTAGTCAGTGTGTATATAGTGTGTATATATAGTCTAGTGAGTGTGTATATAGTGTGTATATATAGTCTAGTCAGTGTGTATATAGTGTGTATATATAGTCTAGTGAGTGTGTATATAGTGTGTATATATAGTCTAGTCAGTGTGTATATAGTGTGTATATATAGTCTAGTCAGTGTGTATATAGTGTGTATATATAGTCTAGTGAGTGTGTATATATAGTCTAGTCAGTGTGTATATAGTGTGTATATATAGTCTAGTCAGTGTGTATATAGTGTGTATATATAGTCTAGTCAGTGTGTATATAGTGTGTATATATAGTCTAGTCAGTGTGTATATAGTGTGTATATATAGTCTAGTCAGTGTGTATATAGTGTGTATATATAGTCTAGTCAGTGTGTATATAGTGTGTATATATAGTCTAGTCAGTGTGTATATAGTGTGTATATATAGTCTAGTCAGTGTGTATATAGTGTGTATATATAGTCTAGTGAGTGTGTATATAGTGTGTATATATAGTCTAGTCAGTGTGTATATAGTGTGTATATATAGTCTAGTCAGTGTGTATATAGTGTGTATATATAGTCTAGTCAGTGTGTATATAGTGTGTATATATAGTCTAGTGAGTGTGTATATAGTGTGTATATATAGTCTAGTCAGTGTGTATATAGTGTGTATATATAGTCTAGTCAGTGTGTATATAGTGTGTATATATAGTCTAGTCAGTGTGTATATAGTGTGTATATATAGTCTAGTCAGTGTGTATATAGTGTGTATATATAGTCTAGTCAGTGTGTATATAGTGTGTATATATAGTCTAGTCAGTGTGTATATAGTGTGTATATATAGTCTAGTCAGTGTGTATATAGTGTGTATATATAGTCTAGTCAGTGTGTATATAGTGTGTATATATAGTCTAGTCAGTGTGTATATAGTGTGTATATAGTGTGTATATATAGTCTAGTCAGTGTGTATATAGTGTGTATATATAGTCTAGTCAGTGTGTATATAGTGTGTATATATAGTCTAGTCAGTGTGTATATAGTGTGTATATATAGTCTAGTCAGTGTGTATATAGTGTGTATATATAGTCTAGTCAGTGTGTATATAGTGTGCCATATCAAGAGGTGATGCATTCCAGTCACGATGGTGCAGCTGTCAAACTTTTTTCAGTGTCCGAGGGGCCCGTGACAGATCTTTTCGGCCTCCCGAGGGGGAAGAGCTGCTGTCGTGCCCTCTTCACCACTGTGTTGGTGTGTTTGGACCATGATAGTTCCTTAGTGAAGCTCTTCACCCGCTCCACTACAGCCCTGTTGATGTAGATGGGAACGGGCTTTACCCTCTTTCTTCTGTAGTTCACCATCAGCTTCTAGCTTTCTCTGCCCCTGTATCCTCCCTCAGCCTTCCTCAGCCATCATCAGGTTCCCTCAGCCTCCCTCAGCCATCCTCAGCCTCCCTCAGCAATCCTCAGCCTCCCTCAGCCACCCTCAGCCATTCTCAGCCACCCTCAGCCTCCCTCTGCCATCCTTTGCCACCCTCAGCCATTCTCAGCCACCCTCAGCCTCCCTCTGCCATTCTTTGCCTCCCTCAGCCATTCTCAGTCTCCCTCAGCCATCCTTAGCCATTATTTGCCTCCCTCAGCCACCCTCAGCCATTCTCAGCCCTCCCTTAGCCATCCTTTGCCTCCCTCAGCCACCCTCAGTCTCCCTCAGCCATCCTTAGCCATTCTTTGCCTCCCTCAGCCACCCTCAGCCATTCTCAGCCCTCCCTCAGCCACCCTCAGCCATTCTCAGCCCTCCCTCAGCCAGCCTCAGCCATTCTCAGCCCTCCCTCAGCCACCCTTAGCCACCCTCAGCCATTCTCAGCCCTCCCTCAGCCATTCTCAGCCACCCTCAGCCATCCTCAGCCCTCCCTCAGCCATTCTCAGCCCTCCCTCAGCCATTCTCAGCCCTCCTCAGCCATCCTCAGCCCTCCCTCAGCCATCCTCAGCCATTCTCAGCCCTCCCTCAGCCAGCCTCAGCCATCCTCAGCCCTCCCTCAGCCATTCTCAGCCATCCCTCAGCCATTCTCAGCCCTCCCTCAGCCATCCTCAGCCCTCCCTCAGCCATCCTCAGCCCACTTGCCTTCCTGGCCCTCAATACACCACTGACGGATTCATAGAGAGACAGGAAATGAGATTACATTTTTCACTGTAGAATCTTTTTACCCATGCAATTTATTCATAGAAGACAGTTGCTGCTGTTGATGTTGTTATCTGTGATCGTATAATTGATAAGTATTCAATCGAGGTTTTTCACAACAACAATCCATTCTGACAAATTACATCATCTATAAGAGAGTTCATGACTCACCTTAGTCAACAAGAAAGAGGATAGTTACTTAAGGGGGAAAAATCAAAGCAGGAACTAAGTACTGTAGTGGTTTTATTTGCAGATGTGTTGCTAGGCAACAGCACGGAAGGTAGGTGGGTAGGTGGCAGAGGTGGTCGGTGCCGTTTAAGATGAGGGTCGATGATTTAAAAAAAAAATGTATGGCCTTATTACAGCATATTGCTGCCTGTATACACTCACTTGAAATCATTGGCCACTTTAATAAATGGAACACTAGTCACTTTAATAATGTAACTTTAAAAATGTTTACGTATCTTTCATATATTGCACTCGTCTCATCTGTATATACTGTATTCTATACTATTCTACTGTATCTTATGTATTACTCATCTCATCTGTATATACTGTATTCTATACTATTCTACTGTATCTTAGTCCATGTATATACTGTATTCTATACTATTCTACTGTATCTTAGTCCATGTATATACTGTATTCTATACTATTCTACTGTATCTTATGTATTACTCATCTCATCTGTATATACTGTATTCTATACTATTCTACTGTATCTTAGTCCATGTATATACTGTATTCTATACTATTATACTGTATCTTATGTATTACTCATCTCATCTGTATATACTGTATTCTATACTATTCTACTGTATCTTATGTATTACTCATCTCATATGTATATACTGTATTCTATACTATTCTACTGTATTTTAGTCCATGTATATACTGTATTCTATACTATTCTACTGTATCTTATGTATTACTCATCTCATCTGTATATACTGTATTCTATACTATTCTACTGTATTTTAGTCTATGCATTACTCATCTCATCTGTATATACTGTATTCTATACTATTCTACTGTATCTTAGTCCATGTATATACTGTATTCTATACTATTCTACTGTATCTTAGTCTGTGCATTACTCATCTCATATGTAGATACTGTATTCTATACTATTCTACTGTATCTTCGTCCATGTATATACTGTATTCTATACTATTCTACTGTATTTTAGTCTATGCATTACTCATCTCATCTGTATATACTGTATTCTATACTATTCTACTGTATCTTAGTCCATGTATATACTGTATTCTATACTATTCTACTGTATCTTAGTCTATGCATTACTCATCTCATATGTAGATACTGTATTCTATACTATTCTACTGTATCTTAGTCTATGCACTATTCATCTCATATGTATATACTGTATTCTATACTATTCTACTGTATCTTAGTCCATGTATATACTGTATTCTATACTATTCTACTGTATCTTAGTCCATGTATATACTGTATTCTATACTATTCTACTGTATCTTAGTCCATGTATATACTGTATTCTATACTATTCTACTGTATCTTAGTCCATGTATATACTGTATTCTATACTATTCTACTGTATCTTAGTCCATGTATATACTGTATTCTATACTATTCTACTGTATCTTAGTCCATGTATATACTGTATTCTATACTATTCTACTGTATCTTAGTCCATGTATATACTGTATTCTATACTATTCTACTGTATCTTAGTCTGTGCATTACTCATCTCATATGTAGATACTGTATTCTATACTATTCTACTGTATCTTAGTCCATGTATATACTGTATTCTATACTATTCTACTGTATCTTAGTCTGTGCATTACTCATCTCATATGTAGATACTGTATTCTATACTATTCTACTGTATCTTAGTCCATGCATTACTCATCTCATCTGTATATACTGTATTCTATACTATTCTACTGTATCTTAGTCCATGTTTAAACTGTATTCTATACTATTCTACTGTATCTTAGTCCATGTATATACTGTATTCTATACTATTCTACTGTATCTTAGTCCATGTATATACTGTATTCTATACTATTCTACTGTATCTTAGTCCATGTATATACTGTATTCTATACTATTCTACTGTATCTTAGTCCATGTATATACTGTATTCTATACTATTCTACTGTATCTTAGTCCATGTATATACTGTATTCTATACTATTCTACTGTATCTTAGTCCATGTATATACTGTATTCTATACTATTCTACTGTATCTTAGTCCATGTATATACTGTATTCTATACTATTCTACTGTATCTTAGTCCATGCCACTCTGACATCGCTCGTCCATATTTTTACACTACCGTTCAAACGTTTGGGGTCATTTAGAAATGTCCCTTGTTTTTGAAAGAAAAGCAAATTTTTTGCCCGTTAAAATAACATAAAATCTATCAGAAATGCAGTGTAGACATTGTTAATGTTGTAAATGACTATTGTAGCTGGAAACGGCAGATTTTTAATGGAATATCTACATAGGCGTACAGAGGCCCATTATCAGAAACCATCACTCCTGTGTTCCAATGGCACATTGTGTTACCTAATCGAAGTTTATAATTTTAAAAGGCTAATTGATCATTATGTTAGTACAGCTGAAAACTGTCGTGCCGATTAAAGAAGCAATAAAACTGGCCTTCTTTAGACTGGTTGAGTATTTGGAGCATCAGCATTTGTGGGTTCGATTGCAGGCTAAAAAAGGCCAGAAACAAAGAACTTTCTTCTGAAACTTGTCAATCTATTCTTGTTCTGAGAAATTAAGGCTCTTCCATGCGAGAAATTGCCAAGAAATCTCATACAGTGGTTTGCAAAAGTATTCACCCCCCTTGGCATTTTTCCTATTTTGTTGCCTTACAACCTGGAATTAAAATATATGTTGGGGGGTTGTATCATTTGATTTACACAACATGCCTACCACTTTGAAGATGCTAAATATTTTTAGTTGTGAAACAAACAAGAAATAAGACAAAAAAAACAGAACTCGAGCTACCCTCTGGATAGCCATACATAGCCAGCTAGTTAACATAGCATCCCTCTATGTTTGAGCCGGGTGTTTGAGTAGCTAAAGTAGCTTCCTGCATTCAATAGCTAAATGAAAGTACTAAAAAATACAACCAAACATTGCTTTCTCTCTTTCTCTCGCATCTCCTTAATTTAGGAATAAATTCATTTGTTCAACTTTTGTCTTTGTCTTTGAGTCAACTTCTCACCACACGTTATACACTGCAGTGCTAGCTAGCTGTAGCTTATGCTTTCAGTACTAGATTCATTCTCTCATCTTTTGATTGGGTGGACAACATGTCAGTTCATGCTGCAAGAGCTCTGATAGGTTGGAGCATGTCCTCCGGGAGTTGTCATAATTACTGTGTAAGTCTATGGAGGGGGGATGAGAACCATGAGTCTCCTAGGTTTTGTATTGAAGTCATTGTACCCAGAGGAGGACGGAAGCTAGCTGTCCTCCATCTACACCACTGTGCTGCCCTACAGAGTACTGTTGAGGCTACTGTAGACCTTAAATGCAAAACAGTGTTTTAATCCATTATTTGGTGACGTGAATATATTTAGTATTGTTTTGTCCATGAAGGATAACTTTTTTAATGTTTCACTAATTTTATATTTGAGGATTCACTGAGGAGGATGGTCCTACCCGTCCTACTCTGAGGAGCCTCCACAGGTAGGTAGGTACGTACAGTAGGTATGACGTTTGGTCAGTTGGTAGGTTGGTTGGTCATGGTTCATGCTCCCTTCCTGCATCTACAGCCCCTCTAATGACTCTGCTGATGATAACCTACGTGTGTATGTAAGTCCCAGTTGTATTAGGCTTCATTATGCAGCTGTACCTCAGGGGTCTCTGCTGGCAATATCACAGCTGGTTCATTCACTTTCATTCACTTTATTGAATCTCCATTTAAGCAGGAATCTGCAGGTAGTGCCGCCCCACTTCATGTGTAGTGTTTTCACTTCAAACTAAAACAAGGAGGTTGAGCCTTGGGCTGGCCTTGGGCTGGCCTCCTGGGCTAGATGTGTCTTTGGTTGAGCACTGAGCTGCCTTGGGCTGGCCTCCTGGGCTAGATGTGTCTTTGGTTGAGCACTGAGCTGCCTTGGGCTGGCCTCCTGGGCTAGATGTGTCTTTGGTTGAGCACTGAGCTGCCTTGGGCCGGCCTCCTGGGCTAGATGTGTCTTTGGTTGAGCCTTGGGCTGGCCTTGGGCTGGCCTCCTGGGCTAGATGTGTCTTTGGTTGAGCACTGAGCTGCCTTGGGCTGGGCTTCTGGGCTAGGTGTGTCTTTGGTTGAGCACTGAGCTGCCTTGGGCTGGCCTCCTGGGCTAGATGTCTCTTTGGTTGAGCACTGAGCTGCCTTGGGCTGGCCTCCTGGGCTAGATGTGTCTTTGGTTGAGCCTTGGGCTGGCCTTGGGCTGGCCTCCTGGGCTAGATGTGTCTTTGGTTGAGCACTGAGCTGCTTGGGCTGGGCTTCTGGGCTAGGTGTGTCTTTGGTTGAGCACTGAGCTGCCTTGGGCTGGCTTTGGGCTGGCCTCCTGGGCTAGATGTGTCTTTGGTTGAGCCTTGGGCTGGCCTTGGGCTGGCCTCCTGGGATAGATGTGTCTTTGGTTGAGAACTGAGCTGCCTTGGGCTGGCCTCCTGGGCTAGATGTGTCTTTGGTTGAGCACTGAGCTGCCTTGGGCTGGCCTCCTGGGCTATATGTGTCTTTGGTTGAGCACTGAGCTGCCTTGGGCTGGTCTCCTGGGCTAGATGTGTCTTTGGTTGAGCACTGAGCTGCCTTGGGCTGGCCTCCTGGGCTAGATGTGTCTTTGGTTGAGCACTGAGCTGCCTGGGCTGTGCTTCTGGGCTAGGTGTGTCTTTGGTTGAGCACTGAGCTGCCTTGTGCTGGCCTCCTGGGCTAGATGTTTCTTTGGTTGAGCACTGAGCTGCCTTGGGCTGGGCTTCTGGGCTAGGTGTGTCTTTGGTTGAGCACTGAGCTGCCTGGGCTGGGCTTCTGGGCTAGGTATGTCTTTGGTTGAGCACTGAGCTGCCTGGGCTGGCCTCCTGGGCTAGATGTGTCTTTGGTTGACCACTGAGCTGCCTTGGGCTGGGCTTCTGGGCTAGGTGTGTCTTTGGTTGAGCACTGGGCTGCCTGGGCTGGGCTTCTGGGCTAGGTATGTCTTTGGTTGAGCACTGAGCTGCCTTGGGGCTGGGCTTCTGGGCTAGGTGTGTCTTTGGTTGAGCACTGAGCTGCCTTGGGCTGGGTTTCTGGGCTAGGTGTGTCTTTGGTTGAGCACTGAGCTGCCTGGGCTGGGCTTCTGGGCTAGATGTGTCTTTGGTTGAGCACTGAGCTGCCTGGGCTGGGCTTCTGGGTGTGTCTTCGGTTGAGCACTGAGCTGCCTTGGGCTGGGCTTCTGGGTGTGTATTTGGTTGAGCACTGAGCTGCCTCGGGCTGGGCTTCTGGGTGTGTCTTTGGTTGAGCACTGAGCTGCCTTGGGCTGGGCTTCTGGGTGTGTCTTTGCTCTAATCCCGCCCACTCTAATGACCCAGCTGACACAGAGCTGGAAAGGAAGTGAAAGTCACATGTTACAGCTGTCAGAAACAAACAGAGCAGACAAAGCCAACAAGCCGGCATTCTCTGGTCTTGGATCTGAATCCCCCAAAAGAGAAAAAGAAGCAAGAAAAAGACTGCTCATGACCAATCCATAAACATCCATTTTGAAAGGTGGAAGAGTAACGCTGAAATGGACGCCGTTCTCAGGGACTGGTAAAGTTAGGTAAGTGTTGGGCTGCGTATTTAGTCTGCTAGCTACATTAGTAAAGCTAGATATGCATATTGTTGACATGATAGTACTCCCCCCCCCCTCCCAGAAAATGCATCTAGCTATAAAGATTCAGTACAGTAACATCACACAAACATGTATTTATCAGGGAGATACTGGTGGAGACCGTTTGCTTTAGAGTGAACCTGAGGCTGTACAAGTTGTGGTTGTCCAAACCCCGACATTGAAAGAGAGGTAAGCTTTGTTATGTTTTTTTTTTGTGATTCAATCATTATTTTGCTGGTAAATCAACCAAAATAGTTACCTATGTTTGCCTGTTTAGCACATTGCCTGCCTATATACAGCATTGAGTCCTACTTAGTGTGAACTACCAACCAGATCCACTGAAGGAATATCCAGCGTAACCAATGGCTCATCAAGTAACCAATGGCTCATCAAGTAACCAATGGCTCATCAAGTAACCAATGGCTCATCAAGTAACCAATGGCTCATCAAGTAACCAATGGCTCATCAAGTAACCAATGGCTCATCAAGTAACCAATGGCTCATCAAGTAACCAATGGCTCATCAAGTAACCAATGGCTCATCAAGTAACCAATGGCTCATCAAGTAACCAATGGCTCATCAGGTAACCAATGGCTCATCAAGTAACCAATGGCTCATCAAGTAACCAATGGCTCATCAAGTAACCAATGGCTCATCAAGTAACCAATGGCTCATCAAGTAACCAATGGCTCATCAAGTAACCAATGGCTCATCAAGTAACCAATGGCTCATCAAGTAACCAATGGCTCATCAGGTAACCAATGGCTCATCAAGTAACCAATGGCTCATCAAGTAACCAATGGCTCATCAAGTAACCAATGGCTCATCAAGTAACCAATGGCTCATCTGCATGACATATTGGTGGACTATGGGCCATGACGTCACAGGACGGTTACATTAGCATGTTACTGTCACGACTCCTACCGAAGGCGGATCCTCTTCCTGTTCGGGCGGCGCTCGGCGGTCGTCGTCACCGGTCTACTAGCTGCCACCGATCCCCTTTTCTCTTTTCTGTTGGTTCTGTCTGATTTGGTTCACCTGTTTCTGGTTTACATTTTGAGTTGGGCTATTTAAGCCGGTTGGCCCGCCTGCTCTTTCTGCGGGCTTGGTTCTTTTCCCCACTGTGTTGATGTGTGGTAGTGCGTGTTGTTTAGTTACCTGTTTTTGGGGCATTTGTTAGATTACACCCAGTTACGTGGAGAGTACTACTTTTCCCCGTGCGTAATAAAGCGTTATTCTGAAAGTTTTGCCTCCTGCACCTGACTCCGCCCCCACTACGCCTGGTGTGTTACAGTTACCCTGGTTACATGACCAACATTGCATCCATAGTATGTTTAAAAAAAATGAAAAAACATGTTTATTTGGCATATAAACAGGATACAAGTGGGGTGTGTACAGGAGTACGACATTGTATTGTAATCGTGTACTAGTTGTTTTCTGTTTACGTACAGTGCCAACAACCCCACCCACAGACTGAGACTCGTCCCTCCAGTCCCATTACCAACCCCACCCCCACAGACTCAGACTCGTCCCTCCAGTCCCATTACCAACCCCACCCCCACAGACTGAGACTCGTCCCTCCAGTCCCATTACCAACCCCACCCCCACAGACTCAGACTCGTCCCTCCAGTCCCATTACCAACCCCACCCCCACAGACTGAGACTCGTCCCTCCAGTCCCATTACCAACCCCACCCCCACAGACTCAGACTCGTCCCTCCAGTCCCATTACCAACCCCACCCACAGACTGAGACTCATCCCTCCAGTCCCATTACCAACCCCACCCACAGACTCAGACTCGTCCCTCCAGTCCCATTACCAACCCCACCCCCAGACTCAGACTCGTCCCTCCAGTCCCATTACCAACCCCACCCACAGACTGAGACTCATCCCTCCAGTCCCATTACCAACCCCACCTCCAGACTGAGACTCGTCCCTCCAGTCCCATTACCAACCCCACCCCCAGACTCAGACTCGTCCCTCCAGTCCCATTACCAACCCCACCCACAGACTCAGACTCGTCCCTCCAGTCCCATTACCAACCCTACCCCCAGACTCAGACTCGTCACTCCAGTCCCATTACCAACCCCACCCCCAGACTCAGACTCGTCCCTCCAGTCCCATTACCAACCCCACCCACAGACTCAGACTCATCCCTCCAGTCCCATTACCAACCCCACCCACAGACTGAGACTCATCCCTCCAGTCCCATTACCAACCCCACCCCCAGACTCAGACTCGTCCCTCCAGTCCCATTACCAACCCCACCCACAGACTCAGACTCATCCCTCCAGTCCCATTACCAACCCCACCCACAGACTCAGACTCATCCCTCCAGTCCCATTACCAACCCCACCCCAGACTCAGACTCGTCCCTCCAGTCCCATTACCAACCCCACCCCCAGACTCAGACTCGTCCCTCCAGTCCCATTACCAACCCCACCCACAGACTGAGACTCATCCCTCCAGTCCCATTACCAACCCCACCCCCAGACTCAGACTCGTCCCTCCAGTCCCATTACCAACCCCACCCCCAGACTCAGACTCGTCCCTCCAGTCCCATTACCAACCCCACCCACAGACTGAGACTCATCCCTCCAGTCCCATTACCAACCCCACCCCCAGACTGAGACTCGTCCCTCCAGTACCATTACCAACCCCACCCACAGACTGAGACTCGTCCCTCCAGTCCCATTACCAACCCCACCCCCAGACTCAGACTCGTCCCTCCAGTCCCATTACCAACCCCACCCCCAGACTCAGACTCGTCCCTCCAGTCCCATTACCAACCCCACCCCCAGACTCAGACTCCCCTCCAGTCCCATTACCGACCCCACCCACAGACTCAGACTCATCCCTCCAGTCCCATTACCAACCCCACCCACAGACTGAGACTCATCCCTCCAGTCCCATTACCAACCCCACCCCCAGACTGAGACTCGTCCCTCCAGTCCCATTACCAACCCCACCCCCAGACTCAGACTCGTCCCTCCAGTCCCATTACCAACCCCACCCACAGACTGAGACTCGTCCCTCCAGTCCCATTACCAACCCCACCCCCAGACTGAGACTCCGTCCCTCCAGTCCCATTACCAACCCCACCCCAGACTCAGACTCGTCCCTCCAGTCCCATTACCAACCCCACCCACAGACTGAGACTCATCCCTCCAGTCCCATTACCAACCCCACCCCCAGACTGAGACTCGTCCCTCCAGTCCCATTACCAACCCCACCCCCAGACTCAGACTCGTCCCTCCAGTCCCATTACCAACCCCACCCACAGACTGAGACTCATCCCTCCAGTCCCATTACCAACCCCACCCCAAGACTCAGACTCGTCCCTCCAGTCCCATTACCAACCCCACCCCCAGACTCAGACTCATCCCTCCAGTCCCATTACCAACCCCACCCACAGACTGAGACTCATCCCTCCAGTCCCATTACCAACCCCACCCCCAGACTGAGACTCGTCCCTCCAGTCCCATTACCAACCCCACCCCCAGACTCAGACTCGTCCCTCCAGTCCCATTACCAACCCCACCCCCAGACTCAGACTCATCCCTCCAGTCCCATTACCAACCCCACCCACAGACTGAGACTCATCCCTCCAGTCCCATTACCAACCCCACCCCCAGACTCAGACTCGTCCCTCCAGTCCCATTACCAACCCCACCCACAGACTCAGACTCGTCCCTCCATTCCCATTACCAACCCCACCCACAGACTGAGACTCGTCCCTCCAGTCCCATTACCAACCCCACCCACAGACTGAGACTCGTCCCTCCATTCCCATTAACAACCCCACGCACAGACTCAGACTCGTCCCTCCAGTCCCATTACCAACCCCACCCACAGACTGAGACTCGTCCCTCCAGTCCCATTACCAACCCCACCCACAGACTCAGACTCGTCCCTCCAGTCCCATTACCAACCCCACCCCCACAGACTCAGACTCGTCCCTCCAGTCCCATTACCAACCCCACCCACAGACTGAGACTCGTCCCTCCAGTCCCATTACCAACCCCACCCCCACAGACTCAGACTCGTCCCTCCAGTCCCATTACCAACCCCACCCCCACAGACTCAGACTCGTCCCTCCAGTCCCATTACCAACCCCACCCCCACAGACTCAGACTCGTCCCTCCAGTCCCATTACCAACCCCACCCCCAGACTCAGACTCGTCCCTCCAGTCCCATTACCAACCCCACCCACAGACTGAGACTCGTCCCTCCAGTCCCATTACCAACCCCACCCCCACAGACTCAGACTCGTCCCTCCAGTCCCATTACCAACCCCACCCACAGACTCAGACTCGTCCCTCCAGTCCCATTACCAACCAAGAGTATCTCTACGAACGTCAGTGCTATTGGCTTGGTTGGAAACGTTTGTTCATTCAGACATTATTTTGAGCACACTTAAAGACATTAATATACAATAACATTGAGATAGAATATTATCTACCCCCTCTCTCTCAGGTGAGATCATGGCCAGTATATTACCGGTTGTGTAAAGTACTTAAGTAAAAATACTCTAAAGTACTACTTAAGTCATTTTTGGGGGGGGGGACTTTATTTTTTATATTTTTGACAAATTGTGCTTTTATTAAAGAAAATACTGCACTTTTACCCCGTACATTTTCCCCCGACACCCAAAAACATTCATTACATGTTTTATGCTTAGCAGGACAGGAATATTGTCCAATTCAAGCTCTTATCAAAATACCATCACTGGTCATTTCTATTGCCTCTGATCTGGAGGACTCACTAAACAGAGAACATCCCTGGTCATCCCTACTGCCTCTGATCTGGAGGACTCACTAAACAGAGAACATCCCTGGTCATCTACTGCCTCTGATCTGGAGGACTCACTAAACAGAGAACATCCCTGGTCATCCCTACTGCCTCTGATCTGGAGGACTCACTAAACAGAGAACATCCCTGGTCATCCCTACTGCCTCTGATCTGGAGGACTCACTAAACAGAGAACATCCCTGGTCATCCCTACTGCCTCTGATCTGGAGGACTCACTAAACAGAGAACATCCCTGGTCATCTACTGCCTCTGATCTGGAGGACTCACTAAACAGAGAACATCCCTGGTCATCCCTACTGCCTCTGATCTGGAGGACTCACTAAACAGAGAACATCCCTGGTCATTTCTACTGCCTCTGATCTGGAGGACTCACTAAACAGAGAACATCCCTGGTCATCCCTACTGCCTCTGATCTGGAGGACTCACTAAACAGAGAACATCCCTGGTCATCCCTACTGCCTCTGATCTGGAGGACTCACTAAACAGAGAACATCCCTGGTCATCCCTACTGCCTCTGATCTGGAGGACTCACTAAACAGAGAACATCCCTGGTCATCCCTACTGCCTCTGATCTGGAGGACTCACTAAACAGAGAACATCCCTGGTCATCCCTACTGCCTCTGATCTGGTGGACTCACTAAACAGAGAACATCCCTGGTCATCCCTACTGCCTATGATCTGGAGGACTCACTAAACAGAGAACATCCCTGGTCATCCCTACTGCCTCTGATCTGGAGGACTCACTAAACAGAGAACATCCCTGGTCATCCCTACTGCCTCTGATCTGGAGGACTCACTAAACAGAGAACATCCCTGGTCATCCCTACTGCCTCTGATCTGGAGGACTCACTAAACAGAGAACATCCCTGGTCATTTCTACTGCCTCTGATCTGGAGGACTCACTAAACAGAGAACATCACTGGTCATTTCTACTGCCTCTGATCTGGAGGACTCACTAAACAGAGAACATCCCTGGTCATCCCTACTGCCTCTGATCTGGAGGACTCACTAAACAGAGAACATCCCTGGTCATCCCTACTGCCTCTGATCTGGAGGACTCACTAAACAGAGAACATCCCTGGTCATTTCTACTGCCTCTGATCTGGAGGACTCACTAAACAGAGAACATCCCTGGTCATCCCTACTGCCTCTGATCTGGAGGACTCACTAAACAGAGAACATCCCTGGTCATCCCTACTGCCTCTGATCTGGTGGACTCACTAAACAGAGAACATCCCTGGTCATCCCTACTGCCTCTGATCTGGAGGACTCACTAAACAGAGAACATCCCTGGTCATCCCTACTGCCTCTGATCTGGAGGACTCACTAAACAGAGAACATCCCTGGTCATTTCTACTGCCTCTGATCTGGAGGACTCACTAAACAGAGAACATCACTGGTCATACTGCCTCTGATCTGGAGGACTCACTAAACAGAGAACATCCCTGGTCATCCCTACTGCCTCTGATCTGGAGGACTCACTAAACAGAGAACATCCCTGGTCATCCCTACTGCCTCTGATCTGGAGGACTCACTAAACAGAGAACATCCCTACTGCCTCTGATCTGGAGGACTCACTAAACAGAGAACATCCCTGGTCATCCCTACTGCCTCTGATCTGGAGGACTCACTAAACAGAGAACATCCCTGGTCATCCCTACTGCCTCTGATCTGGTGGACTCACTAAACAGAGAACATCCCTGGTCATCCCTACTGCCTCTGATCTGGAGGACTCACTAAACAGAGAACATCCCTGGTCATCCCTACTGCCTCTGATCTGGAGGACTCACTAAACAGAGAACATCCCTGGTCATCCCTACTGCCTCTGATCTGGAGGACTCACTAAACAGAGAACATCCCTGGTCATCCCTACTGCCTCTGATCTGGAGGACTCACTAAACAGAGAACATCCCTGGTCATCCCTACTGCCTCTGATCTGGTGGACTCACTAAACAGAGAACATCCCTGGTCATCCCTACTGCCTCTGATCTGGAGGACTCACTAAACAGAGAACATCCCTGGTCATCCCTACTGCCTCTGATCTGGAGGACTCACTAAACAGAGAACATCCCTGGTCATCCCTACTGCCTCTGATCTGGAGGACTCACTAAACAGAGAACATCCCTGGTCATCCCTACTGCCTCTGATCTGGAGGACTCACTAAACAGAGAACATCCCTGGTCATTTCTACTGCCTCTGATCTGGAGGACTCACTAAACAGAGAACATCACTGGTCATTTCTACTGCCTCTGATCTGTTGGACTCACTAAACAGAGAACATCCCTGGTCATCCCTACTGACTCTGATCTGGAGGACTCACAAATCAGAGAACATTCCTGGTCATCCCTACTGCCTCTGATCTGGAGGACTCACTAAACAGAGAACATCCCTGGTCATTTACTGCCCCTGATCTGGAGTACTCACTAAACAGAGAACATCCCTGGTCATCCCTACTGCCTCTGATCTGGTGGATTCACCAAACAGAGAACATCCCTGGTCAGCCCTACTGCCTCTGATCTGGTGGACTCACTAAACAGAGAACATCCCTGGTCATCCCTACTGCCTCTGATCTGGAGGACTCACTAAACAGAGAACATCCCTGGTCATCCCTACTGCCTCTGATCTGGAGGACTCACTAAACAGAGAACATCCCTGGTCATCCCTACTGCCTCTGATCTGGAGGACTCACTAAACAGAGAACATCCCTGGTCATCCCTACTGCCTCTGATCTGGAGGACTCACTAAACAGAGAACATCCCTGGTCATCTACTGCCTCTGATCTGGTGGACTCACTAAACAGAGAACATCCCTGGTCATCCCTACTGCCTCTGATCTGGAGGACTCACTAAACAGAGAACATCCCTGGTCATCCCTACTGCCTCTGATCTGGAGGACTCACTAAACAGAGAACATCCTGGTCATCCCTACTGCCTCTGATCTGGAGGACTCACTAAACAGAGAACATCCCTGGTCATCCCTACTGCCTCTGATCTGGAGGACTCACTAAACAGAGAACATCCCTGGTCATCCCTACTGCCTCTGATCTGGAGGACTCACTAAACAGAGAACATCCCTGGTCATCTACTGCCTCTGATCTGGAGGACTCACTAAACAGAGAACATCCCTGGTCATCCCTACTGCCTCTGATCTGGAGGACTCACTAAACAGAGAACATCCCTGGTCATCCCTACTGCCTCTGATCTGGAGGACTCACTAAACAGAGAACATCCCTGGTCATCCCTACTGCCTCTGATCTGGAGGACTCACTAAACAGAGAACACCACTGGTCATTTCTACTGCCTCTGATCTGGAGGACTCACTAAACAGAGAACATCACTGGTCATTTCTACTGCCTCTGATCTGGAGGACTCACTAAACAGAGAACATCCCTGGTCATCCCTACTGCCTCTGATCTGGAGGACTCACTAAACAGAGAACACCACTGGTCATTTCTACTGCCTCTGATCTGGAGGACTCACTAAACAGAGAACATCACTGGTCATTTCTACTGCCTCTGATCTGGAGGACTCACTAAACAGAGAACATCCCTGGTCATCCCTACTGCCTCTGATCTGGAGGACTCACTAAACAGAGAACATCCCTGGTCATCCCTACTGCCTCTGATCTGGAGGACTCACTAAACAGAGAACATCCCTGGTCATCCCTACTGCCTCTGATCTGGAGGACTCACTAAACAGAGAACATCCCTGGTCATCCCTACTGCCTCTGATCTGGTGGACTCACTAAACAGAGAACATCCCTGGTCATCCCTACTGCCTCTGATCTGGAGGACTCACTAAACAGAGAACATCCCTGGTCATCCCTACTGCCTCTGATCTGGAGGACTCACTAAACAGAGAACATCCCTGGTCATCCCTACTGCCTCTGATCTGGAGGACTCACTAAACAGAGAACATCCCTGGTCATCCCTACTGCCTCTGATCTGGAGGACTCACTAAACAGAGAACATCCCTGGTCATTTCTACTGCCTCTGATCTGGAGGACTCACTAAACAGAGAACATCACTGGTCATTTCTACTGCCTCTGATCTGGAGGACTCACTAAACAGAGAACATCCCTGGTCATCCCTACTGCCTCTGATCTGGAGGACTCACTAAACAGAGAACATCCCTGGTCATCCCTACTGCCTCTGATCTGGTGGACTCACTAAACAGAGAACATCCCTGGTCATCCCTACTGCCTCTGATCTGGAGGACTCACTAAACAGAGAACATCCCTGGTCATCCCTACTGCCTCTGATCTGGAGGACTCACTAAACAGAGAACATCCTGGTCATCCCTACTGCCTCTGATCTGGAGGACTCACTAAACAGAGAACATCCCTGGTCATCCCTACTGCCTCTGATCTGGAGGACTCACTAAACAGAGAACATCCCTGGTCATCTACTGCCTCTGATCTGGTGGACTCACTAAACAGAGAACATCCCTGGTCATCCCTACTGCCTCTGATCTGGAGGACTCACTAAACAGAGAACATCCCTGGTCATCCCTACTGCCTCTGATCTGGAGGACTCACTAAACAGAGAACATCCCTGGTCATCCCTACTGCCTCTGATCTGGAGGACTCACTAAACAGAGAACATGCCTGGTCATCCCTACTGCCTCTGATCTGGAGGACTCACTAAACAGAGAACATCCCTGGTCATCCCTACTGCCTCTGATCTGGAGGACTCACTAAACAGAGAACATCCCTGGTCATCTACTGCCTCTGATCTGAGGACTCACTAAACAGAGAACATCCCTGGTCATCCCTACTGCCTCTGATCTGGAGGACTCACTAAACAGAGAACATCCATGGTCATCCCTACTGCCTCTGATCTGGAGGACTCACTAAACAGAGAACATCCCTGGTCATCCCTACTGCCTCTGATCTGGAGGACTCACTAAACAGAGAACACCACTGGTCATTTCTACTGCCTCTGATCTGGAGGACTCACTAAACAGAGAACATCACTGGTCATTTCTACTGCCTCTGATCTGGAGGACTCACTAAACAGAGAACATCCCTGGTCATCCCTACTGCCTCTGATCTGGAGGACTCACTAAACAGAGAACATCCCTGGTCATCTACTGCCTCTGATCTGGAGGACTCACTAAACAGAGAACATCCCTGGTCATCCCTACTGCCTCTGATCTGGAGGACTCACTAAACAGAGAACATCCCTGGTCATCCCTACTGCCTCTGATCTGGAGGACTCACTAAACAGAGAACATCACTGGTCATTTCTACTGCCTCTGATCTGGAGGACTCACTAAACAGAGAACATCACTGGTCATTTCTACTGCCTCTGATCTGGAGGACTCACTAAACAGAGAACATCCCTGGTCATCCCTACTGCCTCTGATCTGGAGGACTCACTAAACAGAGAACATCCCTGGTCATCCCTACTGCCTCTGATCTGGAGGACTCACTAAACAGAGAACATCCCTGGTCATCCCTACTGCCTCTGATCTGGTGGACTCACTAAACAGAGAACATCCCTGGTCATCCCTACTGCCTCTGATCTGGAGGACTCACTAAACAGAGAACATCCCTGGTCATCCCTACTGCCTCTGATCTGGAGGACTCACTAAACAGAGAACATCCCTGGTCATCCCTACTGCCTCTGATCTGGAGGACTCACTAAACAGAGAACATCCCTGGTCATCCCTACTGCCTCTGATCTGGAGGACTCACTAAACAGAGAACATCCCTGGTCATCTACTGCCTCTGATCTGGAGGACTCACTAAACAGAGAACATCCCTGGTCATCCCTACTGCCTCTGATCTGGAGGACTCACTAAACAGAGAACATCCCTGGTCATCCCTACTGCCTCTGATCTGGAGGACTCACTAAACAGAGAACATCACTGGTCATTTCTACTGCCTCTGATCTGGAGGACTCACTAAACAGAGAACATCCCTGGTCATCCCTACTGCCTCTGATCTGGAGGACTCACTAAACAGAGAACATCCCTGGTCATCCCTACTGCCTCTGATCTGGAGGACTCACTAAACAGAGAACATCCCTGGTCATCCCTACTGCCTCTGATCTGGTGGACTCACTAAACACAGAACATCCCTGGTCATCGCTACTGCCTCTGATCTGAGGACTCACTAAACAGAGAACATCCCTGGTCATCCCTACTGCCTCTGATCTGGAGGACTCACTAAACAGAGAACATCCCTGGTCATCCCTACTGCCTCTGATCTGGAGGACTCACTAAACAGAGAACATCCCTGGTCATCCCTACTGCCTCTGATCTGGAGGACTCACTAAACAGAGAACATCCCTGGTCATCTACTGCCTCTGATCTGGAGGACTCACTAAACAGAGAACATCCCTGGTCATCCCTACTGCCTCTGATCTGGAGGACTCACTAAACAGAGAACATCCCTAGTCATCCCTACTGCCTCTGATCTGGAGGACTCACTAAACAGAGAACATCCCTGGGTCATTTCTACTGCCTCTGATCTGGAGGACTCACTAAACAGAGAACATCCCTGGTCATCCCTACTGCCTCTGATCTGGAGGACTCACTAAACAGAGAACATCCCTGGTCATCTACTGCCTCTGATCTGGAGGACTCACTAAACAGAGAACATCCCTGGTCATCCCTACTGCCTCTGATCTGGAGGACTCACTAAACAGAGAACATCCCTGGTCATCCCTACTGCCTCTGATCTGGAGGACTCACTAAACAGAGAACATCCCTGGTCATCCCTACTGCCTCTGATCTGGAGGACTCACTAAACAGAGAACATCCCTGGTCATCCCTACTGCCTCTGATCTGGAGGACTCACTAAACAGAGAACATCCCTGGTCATCTACTGCCTCTGATCTGGAGGACTCACTAAACAGAGAACATCCCTGGTCATCCCTACTGCCTCTGATCTGGAGGACTCACTAAACAGAGAACATCCCTAGTCATCCCTACTGCCTCTGATCTGGAGGACTCACTAAACAGAGAACATCCCTGGTCATCCCTACTGCCTCTGATCTGGAGGACTCACTAAACAGAGAACACCACTGGTCATTTCTACTGCCTCTGATCTGGAGGACTCACTAAACAAAGAACATCCCTGGTAATCCCTACTGCCTCTGATCTGGAGGACTCACTAAACAGAGAACATCACTGGTCATTTCTACTGCCTCTGATCTGGAGGACTCACTAAACAAAGAACATCCCTGGTCATCCCTACTGCCTCTGATCTGGAGGACTCACTAAACAGAGAACATCACTGGTCATTTCTACTGCCTCTGATCTGGAGGACTCACTAAACAGAGAACATCCCTGGTCATCCCTACTGCCTCTGATCTGGAGGACTCACTAAACAGAGAACACCACTGGTCATTTCTACTGCCTCTGATCTGGAGGACTCACTAAACAGAGAACATCACTGGTCATTTCTACTGCCTCTGATCTGGAGGACTCACTAAACAGAGAACATCACTGGTCATTTCTACTGCCTCTGATCTGGAGGACTCACTAAACAGAGAACATCCCTGGTCATCCCTACTGCCTCTGATCTGGTGGACTCACTAAACAGAGAACATCCCTGGTCATCCCTACTGCCTCTGATCTGGAGGACTCACTAAACAGAGAACATCCCTGGTCATCCCTACTGCCTCTGATCTGGAGGACTCACTAAACAGAGAACATCCCTGGTCATCCCTACTGCCTCTGATCTGGAGGACTCACTAAACAGAGAACATCCCTGGTCATCCCTACTGCCTCTGATCTGGAGGACTCACTAAACAGAGAACATCCCTGGTCATCCCTACTGCCTCTGATCTGGAGGACTCACTAAACAGAGAACATCCCTGGTCATCCCTACTGCCTCTGATCTGGAGGACTCACTAAACAGAGAACACCACTGGTCATTTCTACTGCCTCTGATCTGGAGGACTCACTAAACAGAGAACATCACTGGTCATTTCTACTGCCTCTGATCTGGAGGACTCACTAAACAGAGAACATCCCTGGGTCATTTCTACTGCCTCTGATCTGGAGGACTCACTAAACAGAGAACATCCCTGGTCATCCCTACTGCCTCTGATCTGGAGGACTCACTAAACAGAGAACATCCCTGGTCATCTACTGCCTCTGATCTGGAGGACTCACTAAACAGAGAACATCCCTGGTCATCCCTACTGCCTCTGATCTGGAGGACTCACTAAACAGAGAACATCCCCGGTCATC